>NW_010120234.1:0-4736 GCF_000699245.1 Pterocles gutturalis | reverse complement strand
CTCTCCAAATACGCTCTTCTGGTCACTCTGCTCTGATAGCAACCTATGCAGCCATCTCCCAGTTCTCTCTCCAGTCTGCATAGGTAAACACTGTATCAAGCACTAGGTTGTTTTGTTATCCAGAAGCAGCAGTGAGATAGGACTGAGAGAGCAGTAACAGAAAGTAAAGGCATGTCTTCAGCCAATTTTTTAAGTGTTTCCTTGCATTCAGTCTTGGATGAGAGGGATGTAGGCAGGTTTTACCTTCTGATTCTAAATCAGAGGCACATAGAGTCCTCAACCTAATGGAGGTGTGTCCTGGGTTCAGCTGGGGTAGGGTTGATTTTTCACAGAAGCTGTGAAGTGGGCATAGCCAAGGGGATATTCGATACCATGCTGATGTCACGACCGGGGTATAAGGGGAAGCTAGCTGGGAGAGGGGTTTGTGAAGCCTCTTGGCGGCCCTGACCCAAGACAATATTTTTGACGCCCAACGTGGGGCAAGAAGGGTTGAGATAACGTCAAGTCTGACCAGCACGTGCTTTAATAATTTGTTATACTAATTTCTTGTATTAGTTAAGAAACTTACTGGTCACAATGCTGGTCCATTTGTTCACATGGTGGTGTTATGTAAAGTCTTGTATGTATTATGTTTTCCCTGTGGTTCTTTTTTTTTTTTTTTCTTTTTTTTTTCTTTTTAATCCCCCAGAAGATTGTCTTGGGTCAGGGCCACCACCACGCGGTCGCTCCCTCCCACCCCAGGCTGCCTTTCCCCGTCCTGGTAAGATGGGGACAAGGATAAAAAAAAAAAGAAAAAAAAAAAAAAAAAAAAGGGGGTAACTTCATGAGTTGAGGTAACGACAGATTTTAATAATACAACATGAGAAAAGGAGAATATAATAATAAGACAGGTTATAGGATACAATGAAAACACTGATACAATGGAAACGTCTTACCGCCAAGAAGCTTCACAAAGACCCCCCACCCCTCTCCTGGCTAGCTTCCCCTTATATCCCAGGCATGATGTCAGCATGGTATCAAATATCTCTTGACTATGTCTACCTCCCAGTTTCTGTGAAAAATTGACCCTATCCCAGCTGAACCCAGGACAAGTGAACATGAGGGCGCCTCTAATTACAGCAAGTTTTTGCAGGTACCGCTAACATGGTTGTCTGAACTAGCAATGTGGCCCTGACCCTCAGGTTTGCTCACATGCTGAAATGGCTGGCACAGTGACTGCCTTGCTTTAACTGTCCTTGTCTAGATTCATGCACATTTAGATCAGCTCAACCTTTACTTCATACATTCTTACTAAAAACTGCCTCCAATACTATAGCTAGCTCCCCAAATATTGTAGGGCATTTAAAAATTATTAAAAGCTGTAGAGCAGTACGTAAATAGTTAGCCATTAAGAATATTCTTCTAGGAAAGATGTTTCTAGGGATGTTCTCCCATGTTACCCTAGTGGTTCAATATCTTTATTAATGAATAATAATGTGTAGTGCTTTCAGAGGGTGCAGGATTCAAAAGCTGAAGCTAAAAAAAATCCTGCCACAAATGTCTTTCCAAACTATGTACTACATAACTGGAAGTTGTAATTCTGTTCTGGATAAGGTGTCAAAGCTTGTCTGCGCTGTAGAGCAACTCCCTTTTGATGACTCCTTATAGATAGTTCTGTCTGGTCTTGACCCATCTACTACTTAAAAATCTAAAAGTTCAGCATGAGTTCATATATATATTTATAGATGCAAATCAGGTAGTTTATATGTAACTGGGCCAAGACAGAGCTTTTAGTTCTCTTCAGTGTTTTTCTTTCCCCAGTTACTGTAGACTCCACCTGTATTATATCTCTTATTTTTACTATACCTTTCTATTTTGACTTGGTCCTTTATTGAAGGTCAGAGTGTTAACTGAATTTTGCTGCTAAATTTCTGCATATTTTCTCAAAGACTGGCTTGGTGCTGTGACCGCCCTCTCAGTGAAGAACCTTTTTCTGATGTCCAGTCTGAACTTCCCCTGACACAGCTTCATTCCATTTCCTCAAATCCTTTCACTGGTCACCAGAGAGATAATCATTCTATAGTATGTCTGTGTTGCATAAGTTATTTTGGGGCACGGTAGCTCTTTTTGTTACATGTTCGTGCAGTGCTTTAAACTGATGAATAATGTTACCTCCAAATTAGGAAGATGGCACAGGGGTATTAAGGCACATGGAAAATAAGGTGGTGTTGGTGGATGAGAAGCTCAACATGACCCAGCAATGTGCGCTTGCAGCCCAGAAAGCCAACCGTGTCCTGGGCTGCATCAAAAGAAGTGTGACCAGCAGGATGAGGGAGGTGATTCTGCCCCTCTACTCTGCTCTTGTGAGACCATGTCCTGGAATACTGGATCCAGCTCTGGGGCCCCCAACATACGAAGGACATGGACCTATTTGGGCACGTCCAGAGGAGGGCCATGACAATGGTCAGAGGGCTGGGGCACCTCCCATATGAGAACGGGCTGAGAGAGTTGGGGCTGTTCAGCCTGGAGAAAAGAAGGCTCCAAGGAGACCTTGTAGCCACCTTCTAGTACCTAAAGGGTGCCTACAGGAGAGATGGGGAGGGAGTCTTGATCAGGGAGTGTGCTGATAGGACAAGGAGTAACAGTTTTAAGTTGAAAGAGGGTAGATTTAGATGAGATATTGGGAAGAAAATTTTTACTGTGAGGTTGGTGAGGCACTGGAACAGGTTTCCCAGAGAAGTTGTGGATGTCCCATCCCTGGAGGCAAGGCCAGGCTGGATGAGGCTTTGAGCAACCTGGTCTAGTGGAGGGTGTCCTCGCCCATGGCAGGGGTGTTGGAACTTGATGATCTTTTAGGTCCCTTCCAACCCAAACCATTCTATGATTCTATGGTTCTAAGATACATCTCTAGAAACGTAGTGAATACTGACAATGCATTAATTAAAATGTGTGCTAGCAACTAGCTGGTAAAAACAGTTTGATGTCATGGGGATTTACCAAGCATGCCTTCTTTGGAAAGGGTGTTTTCTGTAGACTTAGAAGGAACTTTTTCCCTGTTGCTCATTTAACTAATAAACATTAGGCTCTGAATAAGGCTATTACAGATTCACATTCCAAAAATAAGTAGAAACAACACTAGAAATGAGTTTGTCCCATTGGTAATTTCTATGAGTAATCATACTTGAGAGGGAACATTAGGTCTATAATTATTTTTCTTATGCATTATGAATGAAGGAAGAGCTTCAAGAAACTGCATATATATGTTTTTGCATAGACAATGTTCATAAAAGAGTAGGAACTCTGCACTATTAAAAAGAGATTGGAAGTTTGTAAAAGCTAAAGACTTATGTGGGGGGGGGAGTTGTCTCGTGATTTTTAGCTACAAAATGTAAAGTATGATTTAAAGACTGCTTAAGAAAGCACTTGAAATTTCTAATGTTGGTGGAGGGAGGTGGGAGGAGAATTGATATTCTTCTTTAACAGGAAACCAAGCACTATTGCTGGAGAGCATGGAAGGAAGGGAAGGAAATGAAAATGACAAGTTTTCTTTTCATGTTCAAATCTTAATGAAATTTATAAAGTGAACAAGTGAAAAAAATTATAAGTTAATGTATTTTATACAATGTAAAGCTTTTCTAATACAAAGAGGTGGGTGGGGTAAGGAAATTTCAGTCTTTGTAGTTCTTGGAGATAAATCAGACTTTCTAACTATTTGCAATTGATCCTAATATTTTAGGTTTTCAAGATCAAAGCAGTGCAACTGGCAGGAAAACTTCTCCCAGCCTTCAACACACCTACGGGTATACCATGGGCAATGGTGAATCTGAAAAGGTAATGGATTTTCTTTTGTGGGGAAGTGTGTTCCTCCAACTTAAAATTAGTAATTGTATATGTCGGGTTTTTTTAGTAGTGGAACTGTAGAAGATGCAGACAAATTGACATTCCTGGCACTTTAGGATAATTCTAATAGAGTTGAGAGCATTGTACCTCATTAACTGCAATAAATTGTGACTGTGATTTTTTTCCTCCTGATTCTGCAATAAGAATTCACCATGCTGTTGGAACATACCGAGTATATTATGCCATGTGTTGCCCTAGAGCTTAATCATTGTTTGTTTAGTCATTAACCTATTAAAAAAACCAAAATTGTTTGCAGGCCATGGTTGAAGTTACTAGGTTTTATGTACTGTGTGAGCTGTGTGTTACCTTTGGAAGACTCTGAATGTTTGAGAAGATGATGGGACTCTGAAGATACTAATTCATTTTACAGTTCAGCTTAGATACAAAGGCTAGCGTGCTGAAGTCCACTGTGGTCCGCGTAGACAGAGAGGCTGCTTTAGATAGCTGTTCAGGTCTGACACTGGACTTTGATGGTCTGCATTGTCTTGTGGTAGAGAATTGCCTTGCCTAATTAATCACCTGTTACTTGTTCAGTGCTGGTATTTCCCTTAGGTTTTGAGAGACCATTTCTGATGCAAGGCATTTTTAAAATTTTTATTATGTTCTTAAACAGTAGCTGAATTGGGATGTGTGTCTAGATTGTGTGTACACTTAAACAATTCAGGACAGTAAACAGAAGGGAGTTTTTGAATTGTTTTAAAGTGTTTTCCTTTTAGGAGAGATATTTATTGGATGCAGGAGGGAACGTTATCACCAAGGAGGAGGAGAAGGCTGATGCCTTCTTTGCCTCAGTCTTCAATAGTCATGCTAGTTATCCTCAGGGTATTCACTCCCTTAACTGACAGGCAGGGACAAAG
>NW_010120233.1:4597-5911 GCF_000699245.1 Pterocles gutturalis | reverse complement strand
CAGACCAGTGTCCCCAGTCCCAGACCAGTCCTCCCAGTCCAAAATCGGTCTATCCCCAGTCCCAAACCAGTCCCCAGACCAGTGTCCCCAGACCTGTCCATTCCCAGTAAGAGACAAGTCTTCCCAGACCAGTCTCCCCAGTCCAAAATCAGTCCATCCTCAGACCCAGACCACTGTCCCCAGTTCCAGACCAGTGTCCCCAGACCAGTCTCCCCAGTCCAAGATCAACCCATCCTCAGTCCCAGACCAGTTCTCCAGATCCAGACCCATCTCCCCAGTCCCAGATTGGTCTATCCCCAGACCCAGACCAGTGTCCCCAGTCCCAGACCAGTGTCCCCAGACCTGTCCATTCCCGGTAAGAGACAAGTCTTCCCAGACCAGTCTTCCCAGTCCAAGATCAGTCCATCCTCAGACCCAGACCACTGTCCCCAGTTCCAGACCAGCGTCCCCAGGCCCAGACCAGTCTCCCCAGTCCAAGATCAACCCATCCTCAGTCCCAGACCAGCTTCCCCAGATCCAGACCAGTCTCCCCAGTCCAAGATCAACCCATCCTCAGACCCAGACCAGTTCCCCAGATCCAGAGCAGTCTCCCCAGTCCCAGATTGGTCTATCCCCAGTCCCAGACTAGTCCATTTCCAGTAACAGACTGGTGTCCCCAGTCCAAGACCAGTTTCCCCAGACTCAGTCCAGTCTCCCTAGTCCCAGTCCAATCTCCCCAGTCCGAGATCAGTCCATCCTCCATCCCAGACCAGTCTCCCCAGCCCCAGATTGGTCCATCCCCAGTCCCAAATCAGCCCATCCCCGGGCAGTTCCCAGTTCCCTCCGGATCAGCCCCTGGTGCTGGCCCAGTCCCTCCCTCGCCACCTCCAGCCCGTTGGTACCCAGCTGGAGCCACCGGCCGTGGCAGAGCGTAAAGGACCATCTGCAGCCTGACTGCAGCGGGGTTTTTTTGGGATTACCAGATTACACACACATTTCTTGGAATAAAACCATAATGACTCCCATGTGGGCAATACAGAGAAATGGGAAATGTATGGAGCTGCGCAGATGGTATAATAAAAATAACGATCTAAGGTACACAACCTTTACTGCCACCGCTAATAAATAACGTCTGCAATAACCCTTGTTTTTAAACACCCGACTGACCCTAATCGCATCCCCCCCCGTGAGATTTGGGGAGAGCCAAAAACATCATTTGCAATCAGAGGCAGTTAGGAGGAGGATTTCTTTTTTTTTTTTTTTTTTTCCAAGAAACATATTAAGCAGCACAGGGGGAGTTTGCGACACCGAGGCTGCCTCCCGCATCAGACGAAG
>NW_010120233.1:751-4566 GCF_000699245.1 Pterocles gutturalis | reverse complement strand
CCCCCCCCCCCCCCAGTAAAAAATTGTTTCTTTTGTAAAAATACTGGCAAATTTGGGATCTTGTAAAGGGGCTTTGTATAACCAACCCTCTTCCATCCCCTTGTCCCCTCTGGAGCCCAATGAGCTGGAGACTAATTGTGAGCCTGCTGTGATTCCATCACCTCTGGCTCCACAACTCATGGGCAGCTTGGAAAGGAAAAATCTCAATTCCCTGGGATGAGGGGGATCCCAGCAGGAGGAGGATAAAATAAAACCCCTTTAAAATGGGGGGTTCAGCCGCTCACGGGGCTGGAAGGGAGCGAGATGCCCCACAGCCCTGCCAACAGCAGGGAAGGAAGGAAAAACGCACAACACACCCCGGGGCAGAGAATTTCTTGTAAATCGTTTCTCTGTGTGTGAGCAACACCCCGGGAAGCTCATTCACACTCCAGCAGGGTGATTTTCCCCGTGCCAGAGGCACCGGCTTTCGGGAGGGCTGATGCAAGGCGGGAGAGCCGAGCAGCGAAGCGTGCGGTGCTCCTGGCAACGCTGAAAGAAGCGGAAATCAGCCCAGTTTTACCTGCCTCTGGGCTTGTCTGCCAGCGCCCGGGAGCCCTAAAGCCACCACAGGTCCCACAGTGGAAAAATATATATATTCATGTAGGACACCCCTCAATTTTGGGGGAAATTGGGCTCAGGAGATGCTCTTTGGGCAACGGTGGGTGGGGTGATGGCAGGCACGGGGGACGCTGCAGCTCACAGGGAGCATCCTTTGTGATTCCCCAAATCAGGGGGATTTTTCCAGGGGTAACAGCTGCTCTGGTGCCGCAGCTCTTTGGGGAATATTTGAGTCCCGGGATGCCTGCTTGTGGGATGGGCAGGGGCACGGCCACCTTGGCTGGTGCAGGTGACGGGCCAGCAGCGCTCCGCAGAGGTTATCCCACCTCCTGACAATCTAATCTCTGCTTATCACATATCTCCAATGACTTCCTATTAACACCAGAAACCAACTTTCTTCTCTTTTTTTTTTTTTTTATCCTGTGCACAAGTTCCATTTTTCTGCTTCCTAAAACGATAACGGAGTTATTAAATCCGATATCGACCCAGTTTGCTCAACTTCAGTGCACTCCATCAAGAGCATCGATGGTCCTTGATCCCATTAACTCCTCGGGGAGCTTTCCCACGCAGAGCATGCTGCAGGCACGAACCTCCACGTAGAATAACAGCCAAAAGGACCCTTTTCTCAACCTCAAAATACAGGGAAAACCCGTCATAATTTTTTAACTGGAATCCTATACGTTATGGTTAAACATGGAGTCTTTAAAACAACTTCTAATTTTGCTGGCAGTTCTCAAGAAAACAAGAAACAGGACGGAGCGGTGGAGCGGTCGTGTCAGTCCATCCCTCCATTCCCACCAGGAACATCCCAAATCCAGACCAGCCTTCCTCGTGGTTTTAATCACTCTCCTCTTTATTAGGAGTTGGGCGAGTCACCCCCGGTGCTGTCACACTCAGAATACCCAGAAATTTTCATTAAGGGAATTCCTAGAAATATTTTAAAGGCCTTTTTCTTTCTTTTTTTTTTTTTTTTTCTCAGAAGGGATTGCAGAACAGACATTTTTGAGAAGCCAAGGAAGGTATTTACAGTAAAGGGCCAAGCTGGTGGAAGATTTGAAGGTTTCAATGTAGAAGGGCTGCATTGGTGAACCAGGACCCCCTTTGTAGGATGGATGTGGGGAGTCCTGGCAAAGGAACCCCATGGTTTGGGAACGCACTGGATGAGTTTGGGATGAGAAAAGGGACACGGCCACAATCTTTCAATATTAAAAAGGCCCTTGGAGGGGGACAGCATCAAATTGGTCTGTGGGTCGACTGAGTTCAATGGAGCAATTGGCTTCTTTTGCAACCAGGGACATTCAGGTCGGGCGGCAGGGGAAACCCAAAACCACTCCAGCTCTAGGGACAGAGGCAGTGGGGACGGGCAGCCTCCAGCACCACTGGATTTCCCCCCTCCCTGGGGCGGTGGTTTAAGAAAAATGCCAAATGGACATCTGCCAAGGCCAGAAGGACCGGGAAAGTCCAAGCATGGAGAGGGGCAGCATCCCCAGGAGCAGCTCAGCCTCTGGCCATTGTCCCCATCCCACGGGGTGACAGCCGGGCTCAGGGGTTTTCCAGCCGGGCTCAGGTGTCCCCCCCCCCCCTGGGAGTGGGAGAATGGGACAGAGCAAGACACTGCCATCGATGAACTGGCTTACCCAGAGGTATACACGGAGATGGCAGACAAGGGAAGGGTCTGCGAGTCCTGACCCCCCCCACTCCAACCCTCCAGCCCCCAGCCATGAACCCCTGCGGGTATTTGGCGAAGGGAAGATGGAGTTTTCCAAGCCCAGGGGCCAACGTCTGCCTGCGAGCGACGGGCTGCTTATCTGTTCATCCATCTGCTTCTGCTGGTGCCACCGGCCTGGTCAGGGAGTGGGTGGGTGGGAGCTGGAGGGGGGACCCAGGAGCAATCCCTGCTCCCCGGCTGCTGCTCCTTCTGCCCGGCCAGCAAGCTCTGCAGCTCCTCCTGGTCCTGGAACGGGTTCCTGCCGTAGTCGCGGCGAATCCAAGCACGGTACTGCCAGGATAAAGCCAAAACAGGTTATTGGGGTCAGCGGGGGCTCAGACACTCCCAGATCGAGAGACAGGGCTTGCAAGAGCTGAGCCAGGGCAATGCCAGGGGGTGCCCAGCCGCAGCTAGCCAGCAGAAAGGTCCCAGTCTCACAGAGGCTCACACACCATGCCCACATTGTTCCCCCCGACCGAGTGCTCCTCATATCCCCAGCCTGGCACAGTTGGACCCGGAGAGCTGGCAGCATCCTCAGCTTCCCACGCTGGCTGCTGCCGGAACAGCAGTTTTATTTATTTCCTTTTCATTGCCAAGAAGCTGCTGCTGTTCCTTCTGCACCCTGATTCCTGTAAGAAAAGCTCCCCCACGCTTTCTCCCCGCTGCGGCAGAGCAGGGACAGGCTGGACTCGCTGCCATCAGCTGCACGGCCTCTTGCATGCTGAGGCAGGTTTGTTTGCTGATGGACCGTTGAGGGGTGCCTCTCGTTCGCTGCAGCCAGCTGCAAAGGCTGGTCCAGCAGCAGGGACGTGCTGGGGGCCAGCTGGCAGCAGGCTGAGCTCTGGAGGTGGCTGGGAAGCAAGAGACAGTCCGTAGAAACGTTTCTTGCTGCTGCTGGGATGAAAAATGGCCAAACCTACCCAGACCCACAGAGGAGAAAGTCTGAGGCTGACCCTGCAGCATCCCCTGCTCCTGCAGCCGCAGAAAGTCAGCTCAGGCAGAGGGGATTTCCACCGGGAATGTCTGGATTTCCACTCCCTCAGACAGAGGGACTCGCCACGGCTGCTGGAAGAGGGAAGACCCTTTGTTTGGGGTGGACCCCAAGAACCAGCCTTAGTGTCCTTGCTAGAAAATAACCCCTGGGAAGCGAGTCCCAAAGGATTTGGGACAGGATCTGGGGCAAGCATCCATGCCAGCTGCCCACGGGAGGACCAACCCTCCCATGCAAACTATCCGGAGGGCCCCGGGTGGATCCCGGCCTGGCTATGGAGGCTCAGCACCCGCTGGGGTTCAGCACCCAGCACCCAGCCTCGGAGCTGGCTCCCACCATCCGGCGAGGGAGGGAAGGAGCCGGCAGGAGGCCGGGGAAGCACCCTGCTGCTGCTGGTGCCAGTCGTTTCCTTTTAAAGCCAGAGCAAGAAGTGGTTACAGCCCGTTTCCTCCAGCGCTGACCACTAACCCATTGCCCTCCTCCTCTCTCCAGGGGCCAGGAGCACCCATCCCATATGGG
>NW_010120233.1:0-734 GCF_000699245.1 Pterocles gutturalis | reverse complement strand
AAGGCAGCCTGGCCGCAGTGTGCGAACACCATGGAGGGACCTTGGGGCAGGGGAGGAGGGGTCCATCACCCCAATGCCCATCTGTGCCCTCTCTCACATCCATCCCTGCGCTCGCGTACTTCCTTTTCTAACCTCACCCATCCTCCTGCCGTTGCTCTCGGTCCCTTCCTTCCTTCTTTATCCATCCAGCCCCCATAAACACCATTTGCCAGCTCAAAACCACAGCTGCACACTCGAGGAGAGCTTCCTGCGGCAAGGGGCCGGCTGGCCAGTCCCAGAAAGCATCTTCCCCATTTCTGCCTCCTGGGGTCCCGTCTGAGGTCCTGGATCGAGGAAACCAAGGCACCGAGGGATGCTTGCCTGCAGCCCCGGGGAGGAGATCCCCAGAAGGACCAACCCATTCCTCGCAGGTTTTAACCACCAAGAAACGAGGTTTTTCCTCCTGAGCAGCTTGCCCAGCCCTTATCCATGTCTGCTCCCAAGTGCTGTGTTTCCAAATTGTTTCCTAAATGGGGAAATTTCTCTTTTCTCTATCCTCAGCAGGAGCTGAAGCTCAAGTCATGATGCCCTTGCTCCTGCATCCCACCTACATAACAGAAAACCACCCCAAAGCCACAAAAGGGAACAAGGTGTGACCTCCCGCAGCCAAGGTAAGCAAGACAGCACAAATCAAGGTGTGGGACCCCCACAGCATCAGGTCCCACAGGCTCCTGCCCATGCAGGTGGATGCCTAC
>NW_010120232.1:16906-83179 GCF_000699245.1 Pterocles gutturalis | reverse complement strand
GGGGGGAGGGATGTGAGTGAGCAGCTGTGTGGTGTTTCATGCTAGCCAGGGTCAAACTGCAACATTAACTCATCACAGTGGCTATATCCTCTGAACAAGAATGGCCTCGGTGGGCAATGATATATGCATGATCCCTGATGATACTCTGTGCATAAGGTAAAGAACATTGGGTCACCTTCAAAAATGGTACTGTGCACTTCAATGCAACAAACTGTGATGTTTTGGTGCACTTTTGGTACCCATAAACTGCAACCAGGACAAGTGGAATTTAGTAGCCTTTCCTACTACTACTAGCATTAAGTTGTCAACCCAATACCACCACCTTCTCCAGGTTTTTTCCATCCTTTTTCTGTAATTTTTCCACTTGGCAGCAGCACTCACTCCTTCACCTCAAGCAGCAAAATCTCTCCCAAAATACCACTACTGGCCCTCTTCTCAGACCATGACTGGCCTACTCTGTGTACTACAGAAACACTACACCACTGACACATTAAGGGAAAAAGTCTTTTGCAGGAGCAAGCACATGGAAGAGCTGTGTACTGCTCATGTCTTGACCCAAGGCTGTGCCAGGATCCAGGGATGGGAGCAAGGATCTCTGCTTCTTCCTGTCTGATTGTATGACAGGAATCACTTCCAGGGAGGTACACTTTCACCAGATATAATGAAATTTTTAACAAGTTCCCAAGTGTTAACAAAAAGAACCACACAGGCCTTGTAAGCTGAGACTTTGCCATTAGCAATTGAGGGAAGATCTCTTTGTCGGCAAGTTGTCCTCTAGCTGCCTACCAACAGTGTCCACCTGTCCGCTTTCCTCTGCCCCATCTGTTGCTGTTCCCTACTGGAAACAGAATCCCAGTGTAATCCCATTGGAGATTTTTCCATGTTGTCTGGCATTTCATCATCACTTATCAAGAATGTAATATTCTTTAGCTTCTTCTTCTGTTTTGATCTTTTGCCATAGCTCTCCACTTGCTAACACTTCTCTTTTGCTTTGCAGATTACTTAGGAGAGGGATATTCAGAATATGTCAAAACACTCTATTATGAAAATGTCTGAACAAACTCTGTATGAGTTTCAAAAGCCATATAGAGTGGCATTAAATCTAAGGCAATCTTGCTGAGAGGCAAGGTATGTTAGCATGAATGTCTTATCATATTCAGAATGTGAATGGGTTTGTGTCTCATCATTCTGAATGTGAGCAGAAAGAGTTCGAGTTGCCGGCAGTATATTGCATGGATATGTTTTCACTGTAGCACCCTGAAAGATGTAGTCTTTGTTGACAAGATTACATTTATCAACACTTCCATTCCCAAACTACACTGGCAGTTTCTCTTGATTTTTTTTTTTTTTGTCATTGTTCTGTCTAAGCAACGTTTGTCCTTTGAGATAGTTGTTATTCTCACCATGTCATATTATGACACTTCATACTTTATTTTACAGTCTTAGTTTTCCATGTTTTTACACATAGTGTTGATCTGCTGATATCCTGCATGTCCCTTAAAGACTGGTTTTGTCACAGGTTGAAGCAGCTAGGTAGAATGTGCTGAATGACTTCAAGGGTGTCAGGCATTTTAGCCTTTTTTGAACAGCTGAGTATAAAATCTATAATCCAAAACCACAATTGTAAACTGAAATGAAAGAAAACCATGCTTTAATCTGTTTATACCAAGACCAGATCTGAAAGATCTTGTTTCCCATATTTATTTGATCTGTGTAGATACATTCCCAGTCAACCTGTGCAGGGATTCTGTACCCTATATCTCTTAGGTTATTTCTCTGTGAAAACAGCCTAACTTAAAGAGAAAACTGTTTTGGAGGAGAGAGAACATATAGTCCTCTTACATCTCATATACATCTGTGCAGATATAGTCTCCCAAATTTATGCGCTCTTACTCATTTAGAGCAGAGTTCTGGCAATCGTTTAACTAAACTAACTACTTCCTGACTTATTAGGGAAACGTTGGCAAAATATTCTGACAAGTGCAGCTTTGGCAGAACAGTTGTCTTCTCCTGTAGTCTCACAAAACAACTTATCTTGGAAGTAACATCGCTGTTCCAAACCCTCATTCAAAGGACTGTCAGCTTTGAAGTTGAGCAACAATTTAACAACTTCCTAGTAAGCAAACAACACATCCCTTAATGTGTGTTCTTATGAAGTGTTTCTGTTAATTGAATCAATACCATAGGATGTAATTCCATAAGTTAAGAAACGAATGCCGTGCAAATAGCTAAACAAGAAATGAGTGTAGCTTATTCTGACCTTTGAGACCAGACACAATAATCATCAGCTACTTGGGTTAACAGGGTCTTTGGGATAATCCCTAAAATTTTTAAAGTTTTTTTTTTTTTACTACAGCACCATTACACTTTCCTACATACCACCTGGCAGACAGGAAGAAACTTGCCCTGGCAGAAACAATGTCTGTGAGCCAGCTTTTGTCTTCCATTTACTTACTAGTATGCCTTTCTATTAACATGATGCTTGCACAACACAAAAAACATTTAAGAAGCAATTGTGACTTCTAACATTTCTTTATGCTAATCACAACTATCGTCTTCTCCTAGCTAATTTATTCTACTGTTGCCTGTCATTTTCTTGTGAACTCTTTGGGGAAAAGCAGTCTTTCCTTCCCAGATACAGCTCTTGTCACATTTCTGGTGCTAATACTGTACGAATATTAAATGAAGACACAGTGAAATAGTAGGTCCCTACATAGCCTTCTGGATCTGTAGCACAGCAGCATGTTGATGCCAGAGGAAGAAACAATCAAGAATCCATTTGTAATAATGCTTTCTTCAGCTAGAGAACCAAAGTGCTACAGAAGATGTGCATGTGAATTCCCTGCTCATCTGTATTCACTCTAATTCTCACAGAAACAAGGAAATAGTAACAAAATTCATAAAATGCTTTGCAACTTTTTTTTGAGGAGAGCCTATGCTGTCTAGGACTCTTCATTGTGAAAGGTGGAGGTAGAGTATTTGGTAGATATTCATACAAAAAAGCAACATCATAAGGAAGATCAGTAAGGAATGATTAAGTATCAAACCGGGAAAAACAAAAAACAAACAAACAAACAAAAAAAACCCGCAAAACCAAAACCATACCAAAAGAAACCAAAACCAAAGCCAAAACCAAAACCAGACAAACAAAAACACAAACTTGTAAAGTTTATTTCCACATTGAGGGGCTTAGTCTAAATAGGTTTGAAAAAGTACTAAACGCATACATGGAAGAGAGATGAGCTGAGACTGTTACAAATAAAAATCCAGATGCAATTTAAAGCTCTACAAGACCCTTAACTAGAAGTCAGGAGGGTAATGCAGGAGAAGGCTCTTTTTTTAACCAACTGTAATTGTCCACTTTCACAAACAGAAAATTAGGCCAGGGGTAACTTTTGGTCTGATCATCCAGAGTTTTAACCTGCCACATGCTCACTATACAGGTGATACCAAATACCTTCTTTAGCAAATTACATACTGAGTGAGCACAAAGTTCAAAAAAGGCGGGAAAGCATATTGTTTTCTTCTCTTTTGATTTTAGCACTTCCATCTGTATTTACAGTGTCACTGACAGCAAAAGGTTGCAGTTAAGCAGAGAAGTTGTTTCAGATACAATAACAAGATATCTTCACAAATCAGAAAGATATGGTAAAATACCCTCAAATTACCTTTTGGGTGAATCTGCAATATTTTAACATTTCATAAGAGTAAATTTGTTAGGTGAGTGACTGCACAGCAGAGAGCAACGTTTACTCAACATTTTGCATTTGTTACTTGAAATAAATTGACTTAAGCTCTCTTTAGGTTTGGCTTTGTAAGTTTTCCTGAGGAAACACAGACTGGAACAGACATAATGTATCAAAAATCAAATAAATTTTAAGCCTTCTTTCAGATGTTTCTAGAAAGTTAAGTGTTCTAGGAAGTTAAGTGCAACTTTCATAATACTTTATAAACAAACAATTAAAAATAAATTCCAGCATCCTGAAAAATTCTGTATTGGTATTTATAAGAATAATGATGATGCCAATTAGACCAATAAGTCTGAAACACTAAACTTTATTAGGAGATCATATGGAAGGGAAATAGAAGTCATAGGAAAATCCACCCAACCTTTGTTTCTCACCTCATTTTTTTCTGTCTCACCCTTTCCCTTTTTTTTTTTCCCTACATAAAAAACCCCCCCCTCTTCTGCCAAGAGATGGCAATTTACCCATTCTCCTCATGAGTGTGACTAGTCCATTTCGGGATACATTTATATTCCTGAACTTCACAACATCCTTTGTTATGAGGCAAAAGTGGTTAAGGCACACTGAGAAATAGTGCCTGCATTTTAAATTTAAGTGAGCTATATATTATTGTTCTTGACTACTTATTGGATGGAATGGGAAGCAGAGCTTTTATGCACACGTAGATGAATATTACCAAAAATGTTAATTAGCCAAATAGCTTAGCATTTCAAAAAACAGGTTTTTGAATCTGCCTCTTGAAGACACGTAGATGAATATTACCAAAAATGTTAACTAGCCAAATAGCTTAGCATTTCAAAAAAACAGGTTTTTGAATCTGTCTCTTGAAGGGGTACTGTGGTGTGAATTTGTTATTCCCCAATCTAATGTATTTATTATGGTCTGCCACAATAAAACTTAAGATTGTGGTTTACAACATTTCTTTGTAGTATTTTTCAGAAACCGATAAGTTCTAGTTCTTCAGAAAAGCTGTCTGTATGCTCTCTGCTAAGGTAAGACTATGAAGCTTTTAAAAAGAAAGCAAACTGAGGATGTGAGATTATCTTGTCTTCTGTTGTAAAAGAAATCATTTAAAGAACTGAGGATAATTACGGACATTCATCCAGAGAATTATTTATAAGGAAAAAAAATGCAGAACCCAAGAACAGCATATAAAGAAAAAAAACAAAGAAATAGGGTTATAAATGGATCATCCCTTCTGTAGAAAACCTCAGTAATAACAACATTCAAAGCAAGGTAGTCCCAGGGGTATTAGAAGTACTCCTGTATTGGAATTTGAATTGGTATTTTCAGTTCTAAATTAGAACATTTTAGTTTAAAAAGTTAGTTGTTTTTTTGTGTGTTTTGTTTTGTGTTTTGTTTATAATTTAGGGCCGAAAGCTATCAGAGCAATCCATACTGCCCAGTCACATACATGTTTCTTAGAATGGTTGATATGACATATTTGATTGCAATTTTTTTTTCTTAGAGAAGATGAGAAGCTGGCTATACAGGACTTGAGTTTAATTCATCTATATCAAATAATACCTGACTTATAAATTATTCTGGTGAATTGAATGGGATTTACAGTGTAATCCAATGTTCTACATAAGGGTATCAAAATCTGTGTTTTGCTTAGTAAGAGATCTGGATAGCTTGGAAAAAAAATGACAGCTAAGATCCGGAATAGTGACAATGAAGAACAGTCTAAACGGCTAGCAACAGCTATCTCTGAACATTTGCTTGAAAAAATGATAAGAGTGTTTCCTTCTTCACTTTTCTGTCTCTAAGAATGTTTTCCAGATGAAATGTTGTTAAGTGTGTATACACTGCAAAAATTCTAGTTAAATCTGTAACTAAGTTAGAGAAACTTGACAACATAATCTACGTATTCTATTTTATTGTTCAGCTGGAAACCAATATTTTGCAATATAATAGCAGGTATAGAAATGAGCTTCAGGAGAATCCATGCAATTGCTTTTCCTTCTGAATGCTGCAATAAGGAAGTTAGATTTTGGATTTTTAGAGATGACATTTAGTATTAATTCGGCTTAATGAGTTACTGTATTATTACAAGATCAGTTTAATAGTGCAAAAGATTTGGAGGTTTTGTTATTCTTTTCTTCGGCTCCAGAAAAGCTTTGGATAAGATATCAAAAGAAAATAGAGTTACTGTATGATTACAAGATCAGTTTAATAGTGCAAAAGTCTTTGACTCAGAGATTTGGAGGATTTGTTATTCTTTTCTTTGGCTCCAGAAAAGCTTTGGATAAGATATCAAAAGAAAATACACAAGCTAATGCAGTATATATTTTAAAAAATTTAATTTTCTGGTAGGGAAAAGCTTGAAGATTATTCTAGAGAGGTAATATTTGTACATTCCATTAAGTGCTGTGTCACTGCTAGGCAGTGAAAGCCAGAGCCTCATTCCAGTGAAGCAGACTGTAAAAACCTCAAAACTTTAAGCTGAATGAGAATATTAAAAACAGAAGGGGGGGAAAAAAAACAGAGAAAAGAAGAAAAAAGAAACATGGTGTAAGAAGCAATAAAGATGGGAAGTTTTTTCCTTTTTTTTTTTTTTTTTTTTAAAGAACAAGATAATGAATGTTAATCAAAACAGAGAGGGATGTTTTTGTCAGCCTTTTACTGTTTCTGAGAGACATCACTACAGATCCAGTGATGTAAGAATGAACAATTATATTAGACAGAGAAGAAGCTGGACTTATCAGAGTGAATAACAAAACTAAGATCCTTTGGAAGATTGTTCAGAACCAGGATGATTTGTTCTCCACTGTGAAAGCAATTTACAGTTAGATGTTCACTCAGAGTCATGGGGTGTGTCCTGCCCTCAGGCCACCTGCTCACACATCACATAGTTGTTTCGGTAGCTTCAAGCAAAGTTGTGGCTTGCCTGGGGGCTTGGTTACTTCCCACAAAAGCTGCCTGCACTGCTGGGCACAGAAGAGCGAGGAGGAAGCTAGAACTTCAGACAGTTAACAGCTTTTGTACCCAAGAGCAGGCTAAACAAGAAGTACTCAGAGCCCACTTATCCTGTCATGCTAAGAAATCAAGACTGGTGAGAGCATGCTCCTTGTATGTGGTATGTGTTTATGCATCTTCTCCCTGCCTCGCAATGTCTTTCATGACAGCTGTCAGAGAACTGAGTCAATAACATTTACCCAGCTCTGACCAATGAATAAACAGGGTTAGAAATTCCTCTATCAAACCAGATGCCTGAATACAAGAGAGGACTCTATCAGAGCTGAGGTCTCCCCACTCTGGAAATAATCCCTCCCCCCTCATGCAAGAGTAATGCTGTAGCATAAGACCATTTCATGTTAGACAGTAGAGACTGTATAAAGATGTTGTAAGTGCAGGAGAATCCTTTGAACCACAAATCTAAATGAAGTCAGGCTTCATTAGAATTGCTTGCTTCTCTAACCACTGTCAAACACACCAGCAAAAACAGCCCAGCAGGCTGACCAAGGGAAACGGACAAGCCTGATAATCTCCTGGTGCGTATTGCTTCTTCCCTGGAGCAAAAGAAAAAAGACAAGATATTGAACTTGAACGTGCCACTTCCTTCAAACTTACCATAATTTTGCAACTCTATCTGAAGCAAATATATTTATGATGAGGATGCTGTTAATAGGGTTTCCTTTATTATTGGTCATTAGGCAGGGTACTTCTGAAGTGGCAACAGCATGATTACAGCCACCCGTCAGTGTTAACATGAGTAGGACACAAGCTTTGAGGTCATGGACACCTTACTCATTTTGAATAACTTGGTAAATAAAGATTGGCAATGTTTATCCCTGTTCTGCTATTTCATCAAAAGTTTTGACTTAGACTGCTGAATTGGGAAAATCCTCAATGTTTGTGTGATCATCTTAAGCTGTCATGGATTGTCATCAGCAAAACATTATTAATATCTTTATTTGTGGATAAGGTCTTTCAGGAAAGCAAGGATAATGTTGGGAAGAGCTAGTGAAGTGTGGACTGCATTTTAAAGAAATGTTTTCTACGACATCATTCTAGCATCTCCTTTAATTTGTGATTATAGATATTCAGCCTTTTTTTTTTTTAAAGATACTACAGCGTTTTACAGAACTTACATTTGACCAAATAACACATAATATTAGCTTACTTATTAACTATAATGTTTTCGCATCTTTATAAAGCAATGTATAAGAAGCATTCATTCAAATCTGCTTCATAAAGACAAAAAACCACCAACTTTCAATTTCCAGTATTGTAGCGATAGAAACATAAGTATAAACATGTACCAACCCTTCAAGAAAAGCAAAAGGGGTCAGAAATATCAACCTATGTATATGTGTGTGTTGTAATGTGATAATTGAAACCAAACTTGATACACATTTACACATGTTTCTTACAGGACCCAAAATAATAAAACACTAAGAATTCTCCTAATTGTGTATATGACAATAAAAATATCTATTTCACTGAAAATTATATCAGATAGGATTCCTGAAAGATTCACAGACAGACCTTTTGCTCAAGGCCATTCTAATAGCTTTGTTTAAGCTATGGGAGTCTGCAGTGCTTGAATTGTTCTGATTTTTCCAATGGTTTGAAATCTACTCATTACTTCCATAAAGACAGGGAAGTAAAAGTATCTTTTGCCTCACAGCACTGTGCAGAGGAGCATATGAGGATTATACTTCTGATTTCAGACATTTAACTTGTATACCTAAATTAAAACTCTCTTCGTTGTAAACTGTTGCCATACATAACAGAGGAAAACAGAAACGTGCTCCTGTCGATTTTCTGAAGAAGTCTGTGGCGCCTGAAAACCTAACTTAAGTATTTGAATTACATAAAGTCAAGCAGTTAATTCTGGGGTTTGTTGCTATTCACTGACAGCTCTTACTGTCATCTCCTATGGTCAGGTATAATAAAATTTGCCCCATTGCTGGTGGCTGACCTTATAAGATACCAATTCTGAAGCACATGGTAAGGTTTTGAACATGAAGTAAAGTGCATCTGTGATGTGAAAAAGCTGTCCAGGACCTCTGCAGCACAGGAATCCAGACAGACACCTGAACTGAGGGTCCCAGCAGTAACGGTTTAGATGCTTGATGATGAAAAGGCCCCCAGCTTGTATCCCTCTGGAAAAGTGTTTGTTGGAAATAGTCAAGATTTCAAGATTTCTCTTTATTTAAAAAAAAACCCAAACTATATAAGGATAGATTTGTTCCAATGTGCAGAATGAAATTGATGGAGACGAAAGAAGGACACAGACTATCTGATAGGCATAAAGACTTGCTAATCAATGTAACTGTTGAAGACCCAAGTTCTGCTGTAGAATTTCTCAGTAATATCTGTTACTTTCATTGTTTTTTTTTTCTAGCAGGAGAGACTGAGCGTGGTCTAATATGGATTGTCCAATAGATAAGAGACTCAGATGAAATCTGGGTGAATTTCAGAGTACGGTCTTTGCTCAGGGTCTTGCACCTAGCAGTCTTTGTTGTAAGGATATTGTCTTTCTACTTCTAGGGGTGGAGGGGGAAATTAGGACAGCTTTGTCTTTATCAATTTTTTTTTATCAGGACTGTGGAAAAAAATTTAGAATGCAAGAGAATGATCCACAGTGAAAAACCAGTCTGGTGTTGCTTCAAGCTGAGCAGAGAGCTTATAGCTGCTGTTTAAGCCTGCAGATGAAATACTTTGAGGGTACTACTGGAGCCCAGTGTGGATTTTGGGATGTGCTTTCCCAGCAATGCTGCTGCTGTCAGTTGCTACCAACCTTGTGAGTGTGGCTTCATGTAGCACTGAGCTTTGCTGTAGGAAAGGTGCAGGAATGGCTCATTTGTCAGTTAGGACCTCACTACAGTCCTGTGCAATAAGTGAGGAGAACCCACTGACTGAAAAACAAAAAGTTGCCTGCACTATGTCAGTGGAAATTCAGTTCCTGGCAACAGTTGAATGGGCCCTGAGTTATCTACTCAAATAATTTTGTGTTACAAGGAGTCTTAAACACCACTTAAAATGCAAAACCACAAATGTTCTCACACAGATCTTAAAAAAAAAAACAAGTTTGGAAACGTCTAAAATAGGCTCCTAAAGTGTTTGTTTCTCTAGCTCCAGCAAGATGTAAATTCTTGCAACACAGCTCTTCTTTTTAATCTCCATGTACTAACATTTCAAGACCCTGAGCTGTGGGAAGGTTTATTGAAGAGCCTACAGTTTTTACCAGCGTTCAGAGTGAAAAGAACAAAGCCAAGGACATAGTTTATATTCTGCATTTAAACAACAGTTGATTAGGTGATAACAGTATTAATTACTCACTGCCAGGCAAACAGGCTAGGGAATCAAAACTGTGTTTGCTGCAATGAGAGTTGTATTGTCATGAGAAAATAGACAGCAGACACAGCACTTTGGAGAGGGAATGTGGACTAACTGGGACTCCTATCTATCTAGGAGCAGCAGCAGTACTGCCAGCTGGTAGGTTGATTTCACTACCACACCATCACTGAGTGCTGGGCTTAGGCTGCACCAAGGTAGTGTCTGACATACTGTCCTACTAGAGGAAACGGCAAAGCTAGCAATATTGTATAAGTATTAATAAAGCTTGTGCACATAAAAAGGTGAAACAGTGATTGCTTCCTGAAAAATTAGAAGTAAAATAGTGTATTGAAGCTCCTCTTGAACTCTGTATTCAGAGATTTTTTTTTTTGAGATTATGTTTTACTCTTTTAAGCATATAAGATACAGTTTGTGGCATTGATACTGTCTGAAAATAAAGCAAAACCTTGCAACGAAGCAAAACAAGGACTAAAGTAAAATTACAATGAATGTCACAAGCATTTTTAATGAAATCCATGACAAATGATACTTAAAATATTGTGAATTAACTGTAGATAAGGTGTTATCTATAGAAGGATGCACCAGGTCATTCACTTCCACTGACATTGTGTTTGCATTTCATGGAATTCCTCTTTTCTTTTGCGTTAAAAATATATAGTCTCACGATAAAGTTGTAAAAAATTATTCATTTAGAAACACAATCTGAAGATCAGATAATATCTGTTTATTAACAACATGTACAGTTGATTTGACTTATAATTCAGTTGCTACTTTCAGAATTTCCATTCAAAATAAACAAGAATCTCATTATAGCAGTGCTGCCAAGAAAATAAATAGTGAAAACAAGAGTGTTCTGAAAGTTCACTACAAAGTACATTTTATAGCAAGGAGCTATTGATCGCCTCTCCATTTAGATGGGTGAAGTTAGGTGAACTCACATAACTAGAACTTGACTCAGCCTCTTCTGAGAACAGTCCCAGAAGCTAGAGCTCTTCTACTCACGATTTTTAGTTTTTGCCAGAAATGTAACACTGAGGAATATATCTCCTCATTCAAAAGGCTAGGAGGGGGTTCTGAATCTCCAAAGGCAGGAGGAAGAAAAGTCTAATATTTTAGGATGCTGCTAGCACAAACTTACTTATTTATAGTGTCATACATTCTTTTGCTTGGTGAGTTATTTAATTGCAGTTTTTGTTTCATTTTGTCCTGCCAGAGGCAACTCCTCATTTATTTTTCATTTGTGTGTCCAGTTATTAGAATCATTACATTAATGCCAGGGTCTTGTCACAATTTCAATTACAACAGCTGTTGCATATAAGCAATTAGACATCTATACAGCAGCTTCCTCATTGCTGTTTGCCATTTACCATTCTGTTGCTGCAATTAGACTAGTAATTTACACGTGTACTGTGCCTTACATGCATGGCATCTTGAATAATTAACTGCTCATAACCTCTTCCAAGGCAGGTAAAATGACAATTTATTCACTGCCCCATGTGTAACAGCTGTCAGAGTCTGCCTGGAGCCTGGTTTGCCTCCAGGAGGATGAAGGACAGAAGGCAAGTGGCCAAGACCAGTAGCACCAAACCTTGTTTTAAACTGAAAAGAATAGAGGGGCAAAGAAAGCCACTCTGAAGTAGATCTTTGCTAATCAAGAGGGCAGAGAGTAGCTGAGAGGAAGATGAAAGAACTTTACTCATGTAACAAGGTACTGAGGCCTTTGGGTTTCTTGTCAGAAAGCTGAACAGAATTGCCATACAAATAAGTGATATAGTCTTCCCTTCTCCTGCATGGATATGGTGAAATAGAAAAACTTTATACGAGAATTTTTATACTGTACAGAGGCAAAGAATGTAATCTCTGCAAATCATGGTTATACAGTGTACCTTACGTATGTGGGGTTTTATTACTGCAGATGTTTGGCTGAAAAGAAATCATGGATCAGACTGAAGTAGCTCTTCTTAAAACTATCAGGCTACTTAGCTGAGGGTTGTTTAAGATGGAATGAGGGAAATGAAGCATTCTCTCCTCCCACAAAATTCAAATCAGCCTAAATATTTTAGTGTAAAATCTCACATTCTCTCTGATTTGTGTCATCAGACACTGTGGGCTGGGATGAGCAGGGGTGTTACACGACCATACTGTGAACTAATTTCATCAGTGTTGCGCTGGTTCAGGACTTCACAAAGTGCAGCACAAGCATCCCAGGACTCTTGTCTCCAGGTGCAGTTGGATGAGACATGGGCCTCAGCAGTAACACTGTCTAAAGAAATTCCTGCCACTTCTCATTCCTGTCTCTGTTGCAGTTTCTCTACCCTTTCTTGGCAGAGGCCAAACAGATATCCAGGCAACACTAAGGTTACAGTGAGCATACCACAGTAACATTAAACCTCCCAGACCCTTTGTTCTTCAGAGTTTGTTTTTTAACCAAGATCAGTTCAGTGGTCTGGATTACAGATGAGCCCTTCAAACAGTTCAAACAGAGGGGCACTTTAAAGGTTGGCATAAGCGGGTGGGGGAAGGAAAGGAAACTTTTAAGGTGGATGTGCTGCCAAACCCAGAGTCTCACTGAACCAGGTCTTCAAGTACAACGATATAGAAAGAACTGAGATGATAATCAGTTAACCACCTGCTGTCTTGGGGTCTGTGCTATCTGCTTTGTACTATACATAAATGGTTGTACTAGGTACAAAATAGAGGAGTAAAATGTTTAGTTTTAAATACATATGTCACCTTTTAGACCAGTTCAGATCTTATTCATAAACCCATATACCTGCATGTAATATTTAATTTTTATTATTCAATTATATTTCATTATATGTTATACTGGAACCCATATTTTAAATAGCACTGAATTTTATCAGCATGATGATGGAGACCTGCGAAGATAGTCTTTAATCCTTAATAATTAAAATCATTAAACCTTTTGTAATGTCATTCAATTGAAAATCGCCTCTATTTAACAGTCTATTGGCATTGTCTGACCATAAGTCATTTTCACAGAAAATTTGGAGTGTTTAAGAAGCTTGTCTTTAGCTTTGCAGAGAAGAAGTATCTGGATATCTTAGCATACTTCCTGCTGGTCACTTTTTGAAAAGTATAGTCTATGTGTACTTTTCAAATATTTTTCCTCTGAGTTTTGAGTAGTGCATACAGAGATAGCATCTGATATTCAAGACACACAGACTGTTAATCACATTTATGATCCTCAGTTGGTCTTTGGATTTTTTTTTGTTTCTTCCAGATGCTAGAAGTAGCTGAGGAGTCCTGATTATCTGGCAAGCCAAATTACATGAAAATATGTTTTTTTCAGCTCTGCTGAAACTAACAATTCTTCTTGGCTCTTTTCTGATAAAGTTTACTAACAGGGAACTTAGATATCTGGTCCAGTGAATAAGGCATGGAACAGAAAGGTAAGATTAGGGGTTCAGAGCCACCTGTGACAGCAATTTCATCTTTGACATCTGTCACCCACTTTTCACCTGCCCCCTTCAATCTTTTTCTCAATTTGTATTTATACAAAGCTGATCCCACAGCCAGTATCTTAGCCGAAGCACAAGCAGTGGAAAGACAGGCCTTTAGAGCTCATATCATGAGCTGCAACAGTATGAAACAAAACTTCTGTATTACTTTAATTCACTCCATGGACTGAAAAGTAGAATCAAAATGCTGAACATAATTGGAACTAAAATAGCATGGAAATTTGTTGAGTTTTTTTCAGTCCTGAGTGAGACATTTTTCATCCTGATTAGTAAATAATATGGAAAGCATTATACAAAAATACCTTTCTATATGTTGTGTCACTGTCTGGCATTCTGTTCTTGCTAGTAGTGAAAGTCAGGGAAACAATGCTGTACACAAGAATGAATGAATGAATGAACCTTTTCTTTTCCTCAGGTTGAATTGGAGGGTTGTGGTGGTAACCTATGAGATGCCATCACAAGAATTTCTCCAGTCTAGGACTGTGCAAAAATTCAGTAGCAGTCAACATAAACCACTTTTTCTTACATTTGGATGCATGTTAAATAGTTATGACCTTTGAGCTGATTAAAAAGCCACAGTATTAAAGTCGCCTGCTACAAATTACTGTCACAGACCTTACTTGTTTTGATAATGAGTTGTGAACAATGAATTGGATACTTGTCTTCTCTAGCAGACAGGAAGACTATTCCAGCACAACAAAATTAATTATTCCTGGTGCGCTTATGTGATAGCAGCAAGATTAACATTTAGACCCCCTTTTTCCTTTGAGGAAGAAGTGATTTTGATAATCTTAGCATTTAATCTTCAAAACATGTCAGGTATGGGTCTCTATTGAAATTTATGGTTGTGAAACTGTGCCATAATTTTGAAGAGAATTTGCATTTACATTTCCAGAAATTGAACACACCTCAAAGGGTCTGCATTTCCAGAGCTAAAGATCTATTAAAATGACCTGAAAGGATTTAACTTCTTTAAACAGAGAGAATTAGATCAATTGGTGGGGAAGACTAACAGTAAAATGAGTTGAAACTAAATATTCAGCCTACTCACTGCATTCTCGATAGGAAGGTCCTTTGTACTAGTCCTACATTTGGCTCAGCATTTTTTATGAGTTTCCGCAGGTGCACAAAATATTCCTGGATCTCTTAACAGTTTGTGGCTTTTTTTCATTCTGTCACTCCTCACATTTGTCCATTTATTTATTTCACTGTTCTCCAGAATCTTTCTTATGCTCTTACACTTTCTTATGCCCTTTTTCCACCACTGTCTGTTCCCCTGTATGTCAGGTAAGTCATCCACCAGAGCAGTCCCACGTGTGCTCTGAAGAGACATTTTCCCTCCAGCCACCCCCCTCCCTAGAGGGCTCCTTCTGGCTGCAGAGGTTAGGAGGCAGAACAAGGAAAACAGGAGTGCTCTTTTTCCCAGCCATGCTCTTTTGTTAGAAAAGATTAACTGTAAGTGAAGCAGATACCATCCATCACAGATAGCAATAGTTGCAATTGGCTTTTAAAGGGAAATTGTGTTATTTCCAAAATCTTGCTTGAGCTGTGCATTTAGTATTGTGATGATTCACTGAGATAGCTTTTTTCTGTGGAGAATTTGTTTTTGAGGAGTAGGAGGAAAATGCATCTATTTTCAGTCAGATTTAAAACCACAGTACACTCTGATTGCAGTAATTTTGAATCCAAATATGTGATTTCTATGACAGCAGCCTGTGGAAAGTTCATTATATGAATAGTGTAATCAAGTTTAACATAGGAGATGCTTGTGCTGCTTAGTAGTCAATATTTCAGAGTAAAGAAAGTTTAGAAAAGAAAAAACGCATCAGGAAACAAAATCTTTTACAAAGCTTCTTCACTTTGTCCGGAGTTGATGGGAAGAAGGAGCTCCATCACATCATGTGATGGTTCATTACTTGCTAAATGAGTCAGAAATGTGCCCACTTGGACAGCCAACTCGCACTGCACTCAAAATCACAGCAAGGTTTTCTCTTGATGAGCCTCACGGGCAGTTATTTTACTCTCCTTGCCTTAACACTAGTTCCATGCTCTGTGGCATTTTTCTCACAGCATGTTTTGTGATAAAAAATGGGAGCCAGCTGGAAGCAATAGCAATTCTGGCACCAGAGGTCAAGCACCAAGTTTCTCTTTTCCAAATATCCTGTTGTTCCTCTTGTTTTGGCCAAGTGGCTCCATTTATAACTATTACCAGCCAGAATGGACAAAACATTGTTCTGTGCTATGGAGTAGGTAACTTCAAATACACAGTGCTTTGCAGAGGTACATGCAAAAAAATCTCAGTGCCAGGCTTGCTGCACTTTACATGCTGGACCTTCACCCTCCTGAGCAGCATTTGCAGCAGTTTTGCTGTCAGTATTGGCAGAGACCCTCTCTGTAGTTGTAATGACAGGAGAATAATGCGTGCCAGCTGCTTCCGAGAGAGCTCTTCCAGTATGCAGCAGCATTTCTAGATGTGCTGCTATCTAGAATGTGATATCTATATGCTAATATTTGGTGCTTTGGTATTTTTTTACAGTAACTGCAAACCAGAAAAGTAATCTAATCAGTGCTTATGAGACAGTCTTTCAGAGTTTTTCAGAATGGTATGAGCAGAACTAAGACATTCTCCTTAAAATGGCAATGCCATAGTGATGGACTTTGAACGCTTTGTGTTCCTGTGTCAAAGATAACAGCCCTTACTGCTTTTCTTAATCCATATGATGTGGAAAATATAGTTATGTTTCATAGAACTGTATGAGAACTTCAAGAAATAGATCAGCTATTAATGTAAAATTTTAAAGTATGGTAAGTCCTAGATTCCTTCTGTTGGTATGGTGTAAGTACATACAATTTAATTGTAAGCTTGCTTGCTTAAAAATGTCTATAATTTTTTGAGTCTGTACTTTCTTTGGAAATATGTTTTACTATATTGGATTTAATATTTTATAGATTTTTAATGATACCTGAAGAAGCCTATTTCTTACCTTTCCCCCAAAAAATCCAAATGTAAATAGATATAAGTATTGTTTTACTGGAAAATGTACAAATATTAAACTAAAATTCAAAACTAGGGTAGACACACATGGAACAACTGAAATATACAATTTCAGATTATATTCTGTAGGATGCCCTTACTTTGAGGGTACCTTCTAAGTAGCAGAAGAAAAAAAAAAAAAATGAAAACTGTACATTTTAGGAGGAATGGCCTAGTTTCTTAGAAGCAAAAGCAAAACTACCTGTTGTGGAATGAGTTGCATGTTGATTTTCTGCCTATAACTTCCAAGAAGTGATGATCACATTAAGTACCTAAGATTCCATTTATACCTGCTTGAATGTACCCATCAAAATGAAATGAGTAGACACTTTCAGTTACAGCCACTGGGGCTTAACTGGGCCCTCATGATAATTAATACCAATGATAACAGGAGATACTGTTTAACTTTCTCACATTTTTCTCCCTTCAGCAAATGCTTCAAATAGCTGTGTTGAAAAGAGCAAGATTTTTTTGTTTGTTACTTTTTTATTTTACCTTTTTTTGTTTGTTTGTTTCCCCCTCCCCACTGATCTCCTGGACTGACCAGGAAATTCACAATCCCTCAAGGGCTTCATCAGAATGTATTTGGTCTGGTATAACATCACAATGAATTTGAATGAGGAGATGCTATCTAGGCAAGGTGACTTCACATCACTAAGGAGCACTTAGACAAAAGGCCTGGTTAAATGGTTCTTTAAATACTGCAGTGTGCAAAGCACGGGATGGCAGCTAAGCAACTCTCTGAGAAGTGTCCTTCCATCTAGTGCCAAACCAGCACTAGTGTACTACTCACTGAAGAGGGAGACCAGAGTCTGCGTTACCTTGTCTGGGAATATCACTGCAAGTCATTTCAATGTGTAGAAACTGAGCTTGGGGTAAACTGACTCTTTCAAGACAAACAAAAGACCATCCAGAGCAAAGCAAAGGAGGATGTGAATATTAGAAGGGTCTTTTAAAAAAGGTTTAAGAAACACTATTCTTTTTCTTGAGTAGAAAAAACAATATCAGCTCTGCTTCCAAATTTTCAGCCTGGGATTTCCTGAGAGATAATTGCATAGTATTAAATTCTAAAAATGCCCATCAATAGTTAGAGGCCTGTTTCCTTAGCCTGTTTACTCTAGGTCCTTGAAAGTAATATGGTATCTTCAGTGCTACTATTGTATTTCCTTTCAGTTCTTGAATTGCTCCCTGTACTCAGTCACTTATGCTTTACCTAGAAACCTTGCAAAATCATACAAACACTAATATATCATAACTGTATTCAAACACAGTTATAATTTGCAATTTAATGGAGGGGCAGAAAGTCATGCACATCATTTAGAGCCATTTACTTTTCATTTATCTACAGTATTGCTGTAGATACTAATTAATATCTTTTTGTTATTCACTCTTGGCATACACGGTGAAGCTGTTAGCAGTTACTAATTCAATTATCTTCACAATGAAGTTGGAAGGGAATATTTAGAACTCAGATAGACTGCCACTAAAATTGCCCAGGGGTCATATACCTCATCTGCCAGTGAGGACCTGCTTTTCTGACATTCCCTAATGGGCCTCTTATTTATAAGATTTCAGGCAGGTATTGAATTGTACTACTTCGCCACAGCTTCTCTTTCTGATACTTTTTTTTAAGAGGGATTCCATTATTTTGTCCTTCAGAATCTAAACTTTAATTAAAAATATATTTTTTTAATCATTGGAAATACGATTTATTTCTGTCGCTAGAATTACTTCGATGTGAAACACTATTGGAAACATATCTGGTTTTATCTCCCTAGAGACAGTTAATTGTGTTTCCTTCAGTGTTTTCATCTAATCACATCAAGGTAAAAAAAAAAATCCACGTTCCATGCCTTCAAGAATATTTATTGAAGAGTAATATTAAGTTAGCTATCTCAGTCCAAAAAAGATATCTACAAATGCATCAGAGGCATAAATTATGTTTGCACTAGAAAAGACACCTACCTAAGTGAGTGCTTCCCTTGCCCACAAGCCAAATGAAGTGGAGAAGTTTGTGTCCATGCTCTGTCTCTTCTAGACACAGTTGTCTTGTTCACAGTACCTGGTATAGAGCCTGTCTTGTCCATGAACAGGGTGTCTCGTTATAGAGCAGATTATGTGAGATCTCCACATCCATCCTTGACTCTTCTCCTGCCCTTGACTATATGTACTCTGCTAAGAGATTATTCAGGACACCTAAAAGTAGACTATTTACTGTAGAGTGACAACACATTCCTCTACAGGATAGCAGGGTTGCCATGGTCCATTTCCAATGGACCAATGAAGAAAAAAATGCAGAATTATGAGCACGCTTTAGTATCTCATTGTGTAAATATGTGTTTTTTGGGGGGTTTTTGTGATGTGCTTTTTTTTTTTCCCCTGATTGTTATTTTATTCTGCTTAGGATGGCCTTTATTGTTGTTGTCTTTAAGGAAATCTGCTCTGTTCTGAGGGAGTTAACAAGACTGAAAGCCCTAGGTAAACATGCTTAAAATATATCAGTGTAGGTTCAACAGCAATAACAAGTAAACTATATCAGTGTGAATATCCTAACACAGACAGGGCTTTAATTCAACACAGAAGTATTCTTGATAGGCTCACTAAAGAATGTTTGAGGATATGACAAATATGCTTCTAAGGTTGCCTCATATTAGGAGATTTCCCCCGATGTTTTACACACTGATAATCCTGCACCAGTTCAGTGAAGAGAGGCTTTAAATGAAATCTTTTGGTCAATTATGTCATCTGAATATGTCTCCTATTGTTTCACATAAGCTGCCTCAAACATTAGTTGGGAGAACTAATTCAAACCAATAAAAATTAAGTTTTGAGATGGAGTAAGCTGGGAACTTTTAATGAAAGGCAATCAAGTATTCCGTTGTCTCAGATCATGTCCCTATCTGTTGCTTTCATTGTAAATATCTTGTTATCACAAGTAGTGGTGGCCTCATCAGCTAATATTAAATTTCCTGGGAGAGGGGTAGGGGGACAAGCCCCGCAGTATTTAATTAGGAACTAGGCTTGGCATTTATTTTGAAACACAACTTTAAGGACTAAAGGATCTCCCTTCTGCTTTCCTGCTCCAAAGTCCCTAATTCCATCTTTCTCATTTTACTGGTCCCCAGGCCTTTCTGAAAACATCTGTTATTCCCATCTTGATAGCTGCAGTGTTTCTAACGTGGAATAACAAGCATGCTTCATTATGGGTGCACAGCAAGGGTAGGCATTTGTCAGAATGAAGCTGCAGATGCAGCTTTAACCCTGCAATTACCCACTGACTCAAGAATGCAGGTGGAAAAACAATGCATGAATCTCCTCATGAACAGTAGTTACATTAACAGGGACTAAGGATACTGGAATTGGCAGAGTTTAAAGACTTCTGTGGTTTTCTTGAATCAAGCTGTACTTTCACTTCATCAGAAAAAGGAACTGATACTTGCAATTAGTTTTCATAGCTGTTAGGTCATATCTAGTAGACCGCAACCAGGAAAGTATGCTCTCTACAGAGCAAAGAATTTGAATATGTAAAGCAAAATGATGCATGTTAAGGATTAGAAGAACTATATTGGTGTGTGCTGGAAAGATAACAAGTGGGTTTGGAACTCTGACTTTTTTTTTTTTTTTTTTTTTTTTTTAGGTTTAGATTTCTTAGAGTAACTTCTCTTAAAATGTGCAATCCCAGGCATCAGCTTAACATTGTGTCTCCTCTTCTTTCATAAATCATCATTTCACTCTCTTGTGAGGAGAAATAATATGGTTAAACCAAATGTTCTTCACTCCATAGATTTCCATTAGAAGAGGTTGGCAGAGGTGATACTGACTCATCCAAAGGTCAGTAACAATTTCCCAAAGCTGCTGCCTTTTTAATTTCATGCTCAATACCAATTTCCTTTTACACAATTTTATCATACTGAGACCCCATAGTTATGTCAACGATTTCTTCTTCCAAAAAGTTTTCCAGTATTGGGATCTTTCAGTCATCACATATGTCAAGTTTGTTCTATTTTATTTTCCTGGTCAAGTGTCAGGATGCATACCCAGACCTATGGCAATGTTTTTTTGGTATTTTTAGTTTGTGGACAGGAGAGAATACTTTGTTTCTGTTTTACCAGCTACTTACATAAGGATATGAAGCTTAGGCTGTGTTGGTTCTTATCTTCACTTTGTGCTCCAAATTTTCTAACTTCAAACTCTAAAATATTTTATGAGGAACAAAACCAGCTAAGGCCAGTTTCATGTGGATTTATTCCACATCCTTTGTAGCAGTCTCACAAACTGTTACTACTTCATCTCTAACATTGCCTGCTAGTAGCTTAGCTTTCATCCTGATGGTAAGATCTCTTTTTCTCTTCCAGGTAAGTTTTATCTTCCATGTCCCTAGCGATGCTGCTGAACTGAAACTCAACTTCTTTCGTGTAGTAGGGGCAATCACCTCTCTATTCCTGTGCCAGGTTTCGTGAAACTTGTTGGAACTTAATAGCTGTAAGACCTATACTTCTATGCTAAATGTGGTGGAAATTGGACATTCACTTCAAAGTTACCAGGTAAAGCATTAGCAGACCACATAATCTTTATCTCACAGAAATAAAATTGATTCTTTATGAGGACAACTATCATGAGGACATCAAGAACAGTAACAAAAAGAAATACTAAAGTAGAATGAGATTACAGTATGGACATGTGATGAAAACTGATGCATGAGTAGAGGACTGATGCAGGAACAGAATCAATACCAGCAAGTCTGATTGCAAAGTATGGTCTGTTACTGTGCCCTAAGGAAGTCAGCTCTCCGGGCTCCATTTGGGCTGAACAAGCCCAAATCTGGTTTCCTGATGGCCAAGGCTGTGGCTTATCATTTATCTTGCTCACTTCTCTCAGAGTCTGCAACTCTACTATTTCAGAGTTACTGCTGTCAAGGCTACCACTGACCGTTACAGCATCCATCCATTCTTCTTTATTTATGAATAAAGATTCCAAGTAAGAGCACCTCCCCTAGTTGACCCAGCAATCAACCATTCATCAATTCATTAATAATTCATCAATTGTCTTTGACAGTCTCCAGAAATTTCCTGGATTCCTTGTGCCATGTCACATTGCCTCTCCAGTAGATACCTAAGTGGTAAATTGTCAGATTAATTGCATAAAAAAATATATACTTAAATATTTTCACAGAATTCCAACACTGATCTTTTCCCTTTCAGAAGAGTCCATTTGAAAGATATGCATCAGAAGATTAAGTATATTGAGTGAAAATCTCTCTGGGCAGCAAAATATGTAAACCTTCTTAGGCATGTCCTGTTACCTGAAAGTTATTGGAAGTTAGTTATGTCCATCAATAGCACAGTAAAAGTAAAGGACAAGAAGCAGAGTTTACATTACAAAGGTTTGGCCCACTAGCAGACTCTAACAGAGGAATTTTCCTGTATTCATGAGTTAGATGCTTCTAACTTGTTGGCTGGCTACATGCTTTGAAGAATCTTTAAAAGATGTATGATGAAGTTGCAAGCGAAATGCCAAACTGAAGGTATCAAATTTTATTATCTTTTCTTGACAGCATAATATGTTTATTTAAACCACAAATTTAAAATTCATACTGATAAAACAAGAGCTCTCCAAACAGGATACTGAAACTGGACTAAAAATATGTTCTATAAAATAGCTGTGTCACACTATTCCAGGAAAGATAATATTAAAACAACTAGCCAGGTCATTCTCATAACAAATTGTCTGTAATGAATGAATCTATTTTATGTTAGATTGTTCTGTGAATGCAGTGAGTACACAAAAGGAGCCTAAATATGCTGATTGACCTACAGTTCTCCTAAGTAAGTTTATCTAGCCTGGATACAAGTAGTAATATGGAAACCCATGTTTTCCCTGAGCTTTCAGACACATCTACTGCTGTGACTGTGTGGATATATCCTATTGTACTCTGTGCTGTAGTAAGCTGAGCCATTTTACATGGTATCTTTTCCAATCCCAGTGTGGGAACTTTCTTCTAGCATCACAGAGAACTGTGAGAAATTGCTGCAGGACTGCGAGACTCATGGTGATTGGCCTGTGTTCTCATTGCAAAATTAACAAGTGGTCAGCATAAATGAGTGGTTTTGTCCTAGTGAGAAAGACCACATGAGACCCATAAGATCTGTAGAGGAATCTGCCTCTCCCTAAGGGCAGGAAGTACTAAGCACACTTCTCTGAGGTGAAGGTGGAAGACTGTATCTTTGAGCTGGAAAAAAATCCCTGTATGCTTTCTGTGATTTGAGTTGGAATTTCATTAATGATATGACTCTACCAGTGTGGAGCCACAGAATATAAAATTTAAGAAGATTACAATACAGTTCTACTCCTGACAAGAGAAGCAACTAGCTCATCTGTCAGTAGTTATAGGCACTACTCTTGTTTACCTTGAAAATTGTCAAGAGGTTTTCCTGGAAAGACGGACAAAATTATTTTGTTAAGTATCCTATCTCAAGTATAAGTGAGAGTTTACAGTTCCAATTGAAATTCCTGCTTATAGTGATAAAGTAAGTCCTGCAAAGAGAGGTCGTATACAAATGAAAGTATAGAAATTGAAGCAAGATTTTTTTTCTACCAAATTTATTCTGCACCTTTGCTGCCTAACTGCATTTGCATTGCAACAGATGCATTTTCCCAGATCCAACCACTGCAGGAGAGGGCTGAGCATTTAGAATATCTGTCATTTGATGAAAACAGGATAATTGCTACAGTATTCTGGTATTCTTAGTTGAGTTAGTACATAACAATTTAGGAAAGAAAAAGAAAAAGAAATGTGGGAGACAGGTAAATGCCAGAAGTGCATACATGTATATTTCTGTAAATGCACAGGAAATTCAGTTTCCTTTGGATATGAATAATTTGGGCTCTTCTTACAAAATAAGCTTATTAGCTCTAGCAGTGAGGATGAGAGAGACAAAGAAAAAAGACTGATGTTCTGTCTTGGAGAAAATATGTTCTAATGAAGAAAATAAGAAAATGATTCATACTTTAGCCAAACAAAAAAGTTACCACTGGATAAGAGAATGATCATGTTGTTTTGTTGTATTAACAAGGAGTATATAAACAGACAGCAAAACAAAAACAATTGAACAAAAAACATTTTCAGGAAAATGAAAATCATTAAGCTTCTCTCTCTCTCTTCCTCCATGGAAATAAATCATCTGCATGGATCACAGTTTGAGTATCTTGGGAAATTTGTTTCTACAGAAAGAATACAAAATTATCAGAAAAATCAGTTTCTATTAGACTGTTTAGAATTCAGAAATAGAGAACCCCTAACTGTGTAAGCACTGCATATGCAAATGACATGCATAAACACCGTCAGTGCTTATTTATTATTTTTTCTAAGATGCCTTGCATTATGCAAATTCTTTATTTAAAATCTTTTGGAATTTGTTGACATTTTGGGGTTTATAGGAAATCATCAAACATCTGCTGATAGAATTGCTTCTCACAACCTTGAATGCAGCATGCCTGATCACTAAAGTTTTGGTGGAAACTTCCTTAGGAGTATGGCACAGTGTTCAGGACACATCAGATGGTCTCCACAAACCATCTCACTTATCCTTATGCCTGAGGAGGTCTCAGAACATGGACATGTACCTGATGCCTTTGACACCTTTTCCACAATTCTTTAAAGAGGCAACAATGGTGTTTTACTGTATAGGGATTTTGACAGCCTGACTCCATATAAACCTACCATTTTGCAAACTAGTTTCTTTATTAGTGCACTCAAAAAATAATTTTATTTTCAAGAGGAAACATGTTAGGTTCAGTTCTTGATGCTATGGTATTCTTTGTGTACATTTTCCAACATTTTGTCTCATGAAGCAACAGCACTTAATGAACATCACCAGAACAGTGGTTCTGCATTCCTAAGTGTCCTGCTTCTACCTGTAGATCTCCATCTGATACCTCAAGAGAAAGTGAAAAAACCCTTCCTTTTTATCTGCTCAGTTAAGATTCTGTGGATAAAAACATTTCTTTTCAGCCTTTTCAGAAAAATACTTGGAGCTCTGAAGTGTGAGATCTGATTGTTAATCCTCAGAGCCAGGACCTCAAGAAGAACTTCAGTCTTTACTTCTCTGTAAGGGAGGAATATGAAGGTGCTGCTTATTCTGTCTCACTCTATGTTTTCACCTGCTCTACATCTCACTGTTTTGAAATACTGACTGTGAACAGTTTATAGATTGTAGAGACCTGTGGAAGTCACAGTTATCATCAGACTAAATTATTTACTTGCTTGCTAGCTTGCTTGTACTGCTGTACTTGCTCTTGGCTGTACTGGAGCTCCCCTTTCCCTGATATGAGTTTTAAGATGAAGGAATAGAGAAGAAAGAGTAGGAAATTACTATCCCCACTCTGAGTTCCAGTGACATTCTCCCTCTGAACTTCAGCTGAACGGTAGAACAGATGCTTTGGGGAGTTCCATAGCCCTTTCCTCCTTTACTTCATCAGTTGGTGGTACCTTCAAGAGATCAAACACATTTTATTTCAATCCCAACCAAGTACAACTTTAGCTGGATGAGCTGAATAACATCCTGAACTCTTTTCCCTGTCCTGAAAAACAGAGGTAACTTTACCCTTAAGTATATAAGTGGTATACATGCAATTGTGCCTTTATACTCAGTAAAAGATACTGAAAGTCTTATCACTAGAGCCCTTCTGTGCACCTGCTAGTAAACATCCTACAGTTTAGCTATGGATTTTAACTATACATTGTGTTAGTGTAATGGTGCAGGTCTAGGTTAGTCCTCTCTGCATTTCTTAGTGTATCATGCGTAGGAAAATTGAGCAACAGAACCAAAGAATGGTGATGATTCTCCAGCTTTAAATTATTTCTGTATAAACTTAATGTGGATACCTCAGTAGTATGAGTGTCATTGTCAAGAACACACAGAGTACAGTGTGTATCAACTGAGGATGTCCATATAAAATTGTTGCCAACCCCAACATGTTTTCATGTTTGTAACAGTAGCTAAGACTTCAGAATAAAATAGAGCAAGGGATAAGTGCATCTCATGTCATATGTGAGAGAACAGTCTGAAACAGACACAGGCCGAGAATTTGGTAGCAACAAATGGTGTCAGATTCTTTTTCCTTTGTTGTTCCTCTGCTGAAAATTCAGTTATTTCCCTCTTTTCATCAGAGAAAGAATATAGATTAACTATGTGTTTTTAGGCTACTCTTCAAGATAATACTGATTATTTTGAGTTATAATATTTTAAATTTATAAGAAACGTCCATAAAGAAGTTCTTATAATTGAGGTGCATTTTTTGAAAAACAAGATGTGTTTAAGACATTGCAAGTTCTCTCAGTCTAATTTCCCATCATTAAGCAGATAATGTGAATGAGATTTCCACTATTCATCCTTCTGTGTTAGGTAGTTGCTTCTCAGTACTTATTAATTTAGCACAGATTTGACAAATACAGAGAAATCATAAAGATCTGAAGCTCCTGTACCTTTTTTGAAAATAACAGGTTAGTATAAAGGAAAGATACAATGCTGACTGCCTAGTCAAGATGGGTATAGTAGCTGTCTTATCAGATTATGATTTCTGTACCACTCAAAACTAGCTGGAATACTCACTGTCTCTTTTTCCTCTCACAATTAGTTGACACAAAAAAAAAGTTAAGAGTTATTAACAGGATCTGAAAGGTAGACTTTCAAAAATATCCTAATAACGGAATAGGAATTTCTTGCAGTACTGATAGGGGAGGTGAGGCTGTCAGGTCTAACTTAGTAAGCAGTTTCAACTATATTTTATCTGTATTTATCAATCAATAAGATTCTTCTGGCCACCTAATATGAGTCTTGGAAAACATTTCCCAGATGGAAACTTGAAAAATTGCATTTAATTTAATTTAATATGTTTTTTTTTTAAATACTGAATTTTCACAGCCTCTTTTACAGCTTTCCAAGTTTTATCCCAGCTGCTCTACTGACCTTCTTGAAGTTAAGAATTAGGTTATTTACTTTGCTGAATTGGGGAACATTTACAAATTCAAGGTCTGGGAAGGTTTTGAAGCAATGGCAAAGAAAATAAAAACGTATAACTACCTGAAAAGAGGTTGTAGAGAGGTGGGTGTTGGTCTCTTTTCCCAAGTAACAAGTGATAGGATGAGAGGAAATGGCCTGAAGTTGCACCAGGGGAGGTTTAGATTGGATAGCAGGAAAAATTTCTTTACCGAAACGGTTATGAAACTTTGGAACTGTCTGCCCAGGGAAGTGGTAGACTCACCATCCCTGAAGGTATTTAAAAGATGTGTAGATGTGGTGCTTAGGGCCATGGTTTATTGGTAGACTTGGCAGTGTTAGGATTACGGTTGGACTTGAGGGTCTTATAAGTCTTTTCCAACCTAAACAATTCTATGATTCTATGATTGAAAGGTTCGACACACATAAAATTCCTTCAGTACTAAATTACCCTCATTAGCACAGTCATTGTCATGCAGGTATCCTGATATCAGTCCTTAGAGAGGCCACCTTTCTAAAAGGTAATGTTTTATTTTTCTGTCAATTTTCATTTTGGAACAATTACCTTTTTTGTATCTCTGACAGAAACTTGGTTGGTGGCATTGAGATGACAAAGCTAAACATGTGTTCTGAATCAGAAAAAACCCAGGATTTTTCCTTCTTATCTCTCCAGTGACATTCATTAGTGTATGCAGCTTTTTGTGTCCTTTGTAAAAAGTTAATGGATTGCTGCAAAGGAAATCTTTTACTTTGTTAAAATCTACTTCTCAGCACTATTTGTGAGGGAAAGACCTAGCACCGTACAGACTTTAAATGAAGGTCAGCATTAGATGATAGCTGTAAAGCAGAGAACAAAAAGACAAAGAAGAAAAGATAAACTGCACAAAAGGGTGAGATTTGTTAGGAAGTTACGCCACTGAACAGCAGCAAAAATAAGAAGGATTTTAACTTTTGGAAAAAGAAAATGAAGAATGTAGTCTCAGTGATTTCTAAGGCAAGTGTTTATTTCATTAGTGATGCATTAATATTTATGTTCTCTTTGTCCATTCCTCATAAATCTAGCTAATATGATGTATCTGCTGTAATATGAAAATTATTGCACAAAATTAGAGGAGGGGTGCAGATTCCTGCACCCACATAAAAGACATACCACAGACACAGGGAAATTTTTCCTTTTTATGTCTAAAAGCATTATCTGAAATAAGAATACAAGAGAAAAGAAGCCTGCATTTGGCTTTCTCCCGTGCTTATAAGTTCACCAGATGGAAACCTTTTCCAGTGGTCCCTGTCACTGCTGCTGTTATTCCAGCCTGTTGTTGACCTCGATTTTCTTGGAGTTCTTTCTCCACCTCAATAAATTCTTTAATTTCCTTCAGTTAGAAGATACTAGGAAGCTACTAGACCTGGCAAATGACTGATAGTGTTAATTCTTGTCTGTATGAATACTGTATGTATATGAATAGAAGAGAACAAACATCTGCTTCTTTGATGGAATATAGCCTCATCCTAGAAGTACAGCCTCTATACTCAGTAATTATATTACTGCATGTTGTGGGTTAAAGTTCACTTAAAGTTAACTCTGTTAATTTTTTTTTTTTTCTTTTCTCTCCCTCTTCTCCATAAATAGCTAGCAAGAGGCTGTGTTTTGGATTTAGGCTCAGGAGAAGCTGATAAGACCGATGTTTTGTTCTGCAGCCAAGGTCAGCAGACGAGCAAAGAGGCACAGCCGGTTGCTAGCATAGGATTTGCCCTTATGTTAAAATTGAAACTCAGAATAGCCAATGATATTCCATAACATGCATGTCATTCCCAGTATATAGGTAAGAACACCCGGAAGAGTGTTTTCTCTTTTGCCTTGGCTCCGCTTTCGGTGCTCTCTCCTGGCTCCGCATCGCTCTCCAAGGCCTTTCCCCCCCTTCCACTGCCTGGGATGCTCAAATCGTTATCTCCGTTCTGTGAGTTTATCGTTACCTCTGTTCCGTTAGTTTTTGGATCCTCCCTCTCCGGTGGGATCGTTAGCTGCGGCCAGGTGGTCGTTCTCCCCCCAGTCCGACACTGGGACTGTTATCTCTGTTCCCTGAGTGCCTCCGGGAGCGGTGCACCCCCGTCTGGTGAATCGTGAGTGTAATTCTGGGATCGTTAGCCAGCAACAGGCTGAGCCTTTGGTCATCGAGTGGGGGGTGGGGCAGTGTCATTGTGTACCACTCATTCTTCCCCCTCCGCTGGAATCGCTGGCCCGGAACGGGGTGGGCCTTCGGTTATCGGGTGGGGGGGCAGTGTCACTGTGTATCACTCATTTGTATATTTGTATATAGTATTGCTTTTAATATTATTGTAGTTTAGTTATTAAATTGTCCTTATCTCAACCCACGAGTCCTCTTTACCATTTAACCCTTTTATTCTCTCCCCTATCATTGGGTGGGGGTGGGAATTGTGTGAGCGGGTGTGTGTGGCTTGGCCCCGAGCCAAGGGCTAACCCACCACACTGCATTAAAAATAAGAAGAGTTGTCTGGAAAGTCAAAGCATGATATTACAGTTGTAACCAGTAACATTGTCGGCATACAGCCAATTGCCTTCTTCTCACAACTTCACTTATAACGCTTGTCTGTGTTTGCTCGTATTTGTTCATATTGCTCATATGCATTTGTATATACATACCAGGCATTGGAGACTATGCCATCAGTGGTCCTCCCTAACACATGGGTGGATGTCTTTACATGGTGTTTCTTCCTTTAAGAAGAATGGACGAAGGTCTTGATTTGCTGCCTCTCTGTGGCCAACAAGACAGGTGGGAGAAATATACTTATTCTAGAGTATCACCAGGTCTTTGTGACATATGGGCAGATTAGCAGTAAAGTCCACATTTCAGTCCTTGGCCAGCAAGGAATTGGAGCAGGAGGCTTACTGCAGGCCAGCACTACTGCCCTGTTCCTACCTCACTTCAGGTGCTCTGAATGTAAATGTCATTGCTGGATTTATAGCCTAGGATCTTCTCTATTCTAATGCAAATTCCATTTCTGTACGTAAAAAAGTATAATATTTCTCTGGCTAGATGCTATGACTTAAAGTTTAATTGTAATGTACATAACAGGAATATTTCTAGTGAGATTATGTCAGCATATGTGTAAGAGAAAGAGACTGTGAGCTGACACCTTAAATCTGTTATTACTCTGAGTGGTTGATTGTGGTCAAGCCTTGCCTCAGTCAAGAATTGTAGTGATGTACAGACAATTAGAAAGTGTTGCTGTTAGTATTAGCTCTTGTTTTAATATACAGATCAATATAAAATGATCAGCAAAAGATCCTTTTCTGACTCAGCCATACTGAACAGGCACCAAAGAGAGAACAAGAGTTTTAAACTTCATTGAAGCAAATAATTGTTTGCTGACACTTAAAGTGCAGGAGATGACTCCCAATGTAACAAAATGGCTTCATGTAGCTGTTGAAGGGAAATTACTTCAAACTAGTCAGGTGGGTAATCAGACTGCCCCTTATGTACAGAAATAATAAGATGAGTTAGAGTTTGGAAGAATAAACTAATTATGTGGAAGGAGAAATTAGCTGTTTTATCTGTCATATTCCACAGACAAGAGAAGACTTTAAATATATGACCCTATTGAAGGTAGATTAAGTATAGATTTTCAGACACTTTTACCTATGTCTTTCCAAGCATTTAGAACTGTACTGCTTACTTTGGATGCTATTAATAAAATTTTTCATTTGTACATTTATCGTAACTTAACACAAGATACAAGTGAAGGGACCTGGAAAACAAAATTGTCCTCCTTATCCATGAGTGTTGAGCCTGTACTGGAACACCTGATGAAATACCCCAAGTGGTTTTCTGCACATTTCTAAAACTCGAAAAGGTAGCAGAAAAATTCCATTTTAACTGCATCAGCTGGGGGCAGAGGTAGCACCAAGAGGATCAGGCAAAGCAGAAATGTCTTTCAGCAACCGCAGGTGACATGCAACACTCTCTGGTGTACACTGGAGTACATGCTTGAACCATGTGTGTCACTTGTTCATTGTCACAAATTTGTACAGAAAGAACAAAAGCAACTGCAAAGGGACAGAGTCTGTATTTTTAAAAGGCTTTAAAAACTAGATTATATTTAATATATAATAAAAACACAGGATGATGCAGTGGCTGGTGTTAAATAAATGAAAAAAAAGGAACAGAAGAAAAAGATCCAGAGAGAAAAAAGTATTACTAAAATAATGTACATTGGGATGACCATACAATTATAAGGATTTTAAAGTAAGCAATGTCCAAACCAACTAATCAGCCAGACCATACCATCAGAACTGTGGCTACTACCCTGTTATCGGGTATTTGCACATTTTGAGGTGAAAATGAGAAAATATATGCTCTGTCACTAACATGTCTGATAGTATGAAATATCAAAACTAGAGACTTGATAGAAAACTTCAAGAGAGAACAATGGGCTGTACAATGTGCTGCTTAGCAATCAGAATGAACCACTGGGGTAAAATGGAAAAAGATTTAACAGTTCTTATTTTCTAGCAAAGATAATGGATTTTCTTGTTTCCCTTAGGGATAAGAAGTCAATTTTCCCTATTGGAGATTGAAATGCAAACCTTACAGACCTCTAGAACTTAAAGGGAAAAGTCATTTTCCTTCTTTTTAATACGTTTTTTCCCCCACCTTTTTTGTACAGTTCAAGTTATTTAAATCTACCACACAGAGAATATAGAATAGTAGCTATGTTTTATTAAGAAAATAAATCATGGCAGAAAAGTACTGATTGTACAGAAAAATCAGATGATTTTATGGAAGTTTTATATAGTTAACCTGCACAAATGAAGGCAGATTGTTGAAGTTTGTCTCCTTTTTCACTTCCTTAGCACACAAACCAACACTGAATGCTACTGTTTAAGAAACTGTAGACTGACACTGCAGGCTGCAAAATAAAGATCATTTGTCCACTTAGGTTTTCTTCTACCACTTGGACTTTCACATAATTAAGTTTTAGAAAACTCTTCAAGATTTCATTCTCAAAATATATTTATCGTGTAATCATATACCTTTGGAAAAAAAGTTTTCATTTTTTCTATTTTTTTAGTACTGTTGTATTTTAAATCATAGTTTTTCCCTCTCAACAGTAATAATGAATTTTGTATATTAAGCACAGACTATAAAGTGCTGAGTCCTAAGTTATTTGCACAAGGATGCGATAATACTCTAGGTTTTCTAGAGTGTATTTGTAATCAGGTGTTAAATCATGAATCAGACCTTGGTGAACTTCTAACGATTTGGTATTCCACAGATAAGCAGCTAGTGTAATATTCAATTACTCCAATCACAGAGGTCTGCAAAACCAGGCTGACCAGTTCACAAAAAGCTGATTGGTAAAGGTGGAACATCCAACAGCAGTGCATGTTTTATCTAACTGGCTTCTGCACACTTATAATAAATTGCTTTCAGATTGTAAACTTGTGTATCTGGTAATTCAACCTGCCTGTACTGAAGTGGCTCTGGCCTGAGGAAAGTATTTTAAAGCATAAATCTGAACTTGGCCTTCCCACTGAATGATTTTTAGTATTTGGCATGCTCCAGAGTCTTTCAGGTTGAGGCACCCTGAAGCATCATGACACCTTTTCCAAAGCAGACCTTCGCCATATTTTCCCTCTCGCAGCCACTCAACCCAACCCTGTGGATGTCACATGCAGTACTTTATACAGGACACTGCGTGACTCACAGTGTTATCTCCCAGAATGCTGCAGCAAAAGACCAGGAAAAGGAGGCAATTTTGAGGGGGAAGGAACTTCAAAACCGCTTTCAGTAGAGATCTATGAGCCCTCTTTGCTCCAGGGCTTATCAGTCCCCGTAAATTGGAGCTGGTATCACAGGGATCCAAAGACTTACTTAATCTGCCTAAACGGAAAGCAGAAGAGTCTACCTCTCCCTCACTTTGTAAAACTTAAAGTTCAGGTATATATCATCTTTTTGGCATGTGATGATGTTTGGATATTAGTAAGAAAAATGAGCTCATGCAGTCTGGGGAATGCTTTTTATGCAGAGAATACTACTTCTGTCCAGGTTTTCTGCTTGTTTGTACATATGCTGATTGTGCTTGCACATTTTCCTGTCCAAAACCTGCATAGTTGGTTGAGATGCCCTCTCTGCTTGGGGGGGGGGGGGGACGGTCAGGGAGGGGTGTGAGGAAGTCGTGCAGAGCAAAAGCTCTGAGCAATGAGTGCTGAAGCATAACATTGCATCAGGCATATACATATGTGCAAACTGGCCATCTAGGTGTAACTGGATGCTGATGTCCTAGGCTGCAAAGTGGTTGGCTGCTGGGAAGTCTTAGGTCTACTAACAAATCTGGTACTGTCTGGCAATGTTATTAAAAATTTAAAAGCAACATTATAAATGGAAAATGTAAATTATTTCTGCCAGCTCATTCATGTGTTTACAGTGGCAAGACAGTAGATGGTTGTTGTTACAGGTTTTCCTAATAATAGAAGCTGAAGACAGGATTCCCACTAACAAGGAAAGAGCTCTGTCCTGTCAGGTATTAGCTGACAGCAGGTGATGCAGAGTCTTGGCTATGGACTCATTCTGCAGTCAAAATATGATTCCACCATCCTGTGGTCTTAAGAGAAAGATAACACAAAGACTACAGAATAAACAGATACTGTGAAGATAGTGAACTGCAGACAGGTATTCACAAGATTTTCTTCTCTACCTTTCAACTGCAGGGTTCTTATATTGCTGTTCAGGGGCTTGAAAACAAAGCAATTGTATCTGGGCAGAAGACTTAGCAAATGCACCCCGGAGGAGGCTGACAAAAGGTAATATAGATGCAAATCCAAGATTTTGTTTTTTTTTTTTTCATTTTCCCTGGCATCTTCTATTTTCACCTGAGAGTCATGATCTTGACATTCAGAGCAGGCAAATAAAGACAGAACTTCAGCACTAGTGTTTCATGGCTAGTGAAAATGCCCATGTGAGAAGTTGTGCCTCTCTAGATCTGCACATCCTGACCCTGACTTCCTGACTTAGGCTCCTGGCTTGACCTAGAAGCTGACTCATTGTGATGGATGTGTCAGTGATCTAGACTCTTGGATGAACCTGACTACTATGAGCAGATTGGTTCTGTTCATCCTGCTCAGGTACCATGAGCCTGCCCCTGTCTCACCAGCGTTGTGTTGAAGCTGAGCTCCCAGTTGCCTCTTCCTCACTGAGCAGGCTGCCCTTGCTGCTCCCTACAGGGGAAAAAAAAAAGCCCCCAAGAAGGGAAGACTCCAGAGCTATTGGACATAAACAGGAGTTAAAAAAACCCCACCCTTTTTCTTCATCAAGTGATTCTTGTGAAACAGTTGGTTGCATGGTCACATTCATCTGAAAAAAAAAAAAAACTGAAAAAGAACTGTCACATTAATTTATTCTTATCATAAGAAGCAGGTGATTTGGGGTAGAGTCAAACTGTCTGGCAAATATGGTCAAGTTTATCTCTGTCCCAAATCACCTTTTTCTTAAGATACATGATGTATACATATCTATGCACACACGCAAACACACCTATTCTTGGGTTTGAATAATTAGGTCAATATAATGCCACATGAAAAGCCTTTATTATTATTATTATGACTGCTTTTTTCCTCTCTTTATGTGTTCCACTGGATGAAATATTAGATTAGTGTGAATCTGTGCAACCATCATTTGGCTGCAGATCCCTCTGTGAGGAACTGGCCCTATACCAACCATATTTCTGTTTAAATTGTGTCTACGTTCCCTGCAGTAATGGCTCTACAGTGCCCAGTCCTTGTGTGAAATGTGAGCCGAAGTGAAGACCCTTATGGCAGGCAAACATTACTGCAAAAACATTCATTCAGTCTTGAGACCCCAGGAAGTCTCTGCTTACTGCTGTAACTAGTTTCTTTCACAATACGCTTGCCTATGCTTCGATCACTACTGCTCCCTGAGGACAATGTAGTGGATTGTCTAACCCAGCTAATGTCAGTCTTTGTCTGCAGATTTCTCATTGGCTTGGGGACTGTGTGTAGCGATAATCCATGTTTGTGCTATTTCAATTATATTGGGTACACTCCTGTGATATTTCCAAAATAAAAAGCTTAAGAAGGGTTATTTTGTCAAACGTGTCACTGAAGGTGGACACATGCTGCCAGACAAATATCATGTAGCTTTTTTCATAATCATCAATGTAGCATTCACACATTAGAAACATCAGCAATACTGTTACCAGTAAACTGTGCCATATATCTCTAAAAGTGTCAACAAATAAGCTTCCACTGAATGCTAAAAATGGGGAAACCATAGAAACTACTCCAGATTCTCTCTAAAATAAATTCATTTTTAATAGAAATAAAAGAGAACTTCAATCAACATCAAAGTCATGTCACCTTTATGTGAACAATAACTATTGAAATTATTATTTTAGTTACTCAGATCTGAAGTATCTATGTAAATGAATAATTAATAAAAAGGCATATTTGCTCAAAAACTAAACACTTAGAGTCCATTTAAACAGAATACTGACTTACCGTCTTCACCAGTAATGTCATGGTCTGAACAGAAAACAAGAACTTAAACAGAAACTTAATTTTATGCCTAGTAGCAGTTTTAGCATTCATCATTTTCTTTAATTTAGAAGTTTACTGAGCAGATAAATTGAGAAGGAATATATTTTTGGACAAAATGGCACATCCTAAATTTCATTGATTAAGCAGCAGACATTTCTGCTACTAAACAGCTATTCTCTGTAGACCAGTCTTCCTACCTTTTGGAGATGTCATAAGCTCTATACATTCACAGGTTTTTTTTGCAGATAGGCTAGATTACTTGCTCAGTGCAACCCAGGATGTGTGCAGAAAAGCCTTGCAACCTGTGACGCTTTAACCACTATATAATTGTGTCATGACTGTGTTAGGTTGGTTTTTTTATTATTGCTTTATTTTTTTTTTTTTTACTTAATACATCAGTTAAAGCCCACTTGAATCAGTGAAACCCTGTGTTGCATCTGGGGTTCCTAATCTTTCTAGCCCATGTGAAATCTAACCAATTAATACCTCTTCTATTTAATGTGTGAATAAAACACAACTTGTAAGGATTCTTCCTCCCACTGTTGCGTGTGCTGAGCTGCAGATACTATTTGACCTTATCTGTTTTAAGTGTTATGGTAGCAACAAAAGTCATGATAACATTATGGAATGCTAAATCAGGTTCTTTTCTTCTCTCTGCCTCTATGGTACAGTTATTGTTACATTTTGCAAATGTTTAAAGCAATATCAAACATTTTAATATAAACTGTTGAGTGTAGTATATGGAGCAGCTATAATTTGGACAGTGTTTTCCTATGATCTCTGCTACTGTTTCAAATTTTATAGCAAGTTCTCTGTGTATCACCAAGTTATGCACACAAATGAACGTAGAAAAATTATTAAACCTTCAAGTGAAACAAATCAGTTCTATCATCAACAGAAAGAGAAATAAAAGGTGTGATACCCTGCCTTAATCCTGAGCTGCAGCTGAACTGTTACAATGACAGGATCGAAAAAGAGACAGAAATTCTGACAGAGACTCCAATTAATCCATGCACATATTAGTATGAAAGCCATTTAACTGTGAGATCTTTCAGGGAATGTGAGATAAATTGTTCAACTTGCAAAACTTTTATAAAAACATATACACTGTTCAAACTGCCACAACAGTAGATACCTAAGTTCCAAAAATGTCTGTTTCCCGTGTAGTTCTCTGTTAGAGCATCTATATTAATGGCAGTGTCAGACCTACTAATACTGAAATCAATAATGGTGGTTTAATACAGGACATGTTACTGCTTGGTAGGTTGTCTAGGGGCATAACAGTGAACGTTCCATCTTTTGTCAGTCTTATGTTTGTTCTCACCTGCTTGCTAATTTATTAACTCTTAAACCTTCCATTGAAAGTACACACTGTGTGTACAGTTTGTATTCCAGCTGCTGAGTCTGCAACTGGAAAACCAGCTATTATCAATATGTGTGACCAGATGCAAACTCAAAGATGTTGAACCAAATCATAGGTTAAACAACACTTACTTGGTGTTTCCTACATATGATCAATATACAAATTTAAAATGGCTTAAAATATTGTTTCTGAAAGTGTTGAGTACGTTTTCCATTTGTCAACACTGTTAGTAGAATTTGCCAGGGCATTGGTAAATGCACACATCACTGACATGCATTATTAATAACAGATACATTTTTGGCACCAAGAAGGCTTCAGTTCCATGACAGCTGCTAATGTTTCATTGCACTTTCATCTTGCAGCTGCCTTTCCTGCTGCTAAGAGGAAAAGAACAGGCTCTGTCTGTGTTCAAGTGCACACACTTGCCTGCCCTGCTGGTATGTTTATGTCCCGAGGCTGTCCAGATGATCAGACTTGCAGTTATCCAAGCTCTGAGACTGTGAGCACAGCCCCAGGTACAGCCTATATATACCTTCCAGGTCATGCAGAACATTATATGCAGAAGCACACACAGTGAGTTCATTTACTCCAAAAATGCCCTCCTGTATTGTGACCAGCAGCACACATACTGTTCGTATGCAGCTCCACAGATGAATCACAGATACCAAGTAGGAGACCCCAGACACCATTTTATCAGTGTATAAACTCCTCACCATTGAAGTCTCCACAGCTTCTCAGCAAGTCACTTTATCCCTTAAGTATTTTCTTACCACTGGTGGAAGGGAATTTGAGTTGAAGAGTGCACAAGGTAGTTACAGAGATCTCCAATTCAGAAATTTCTAGAGAATGGAAATCTTCCTGAGTGGATGCTCTTTTGTACTACGCTTTGTGCAATAAATGACATGAATATAGAATGATTGTAAGGTGCTCGTTAAAACTGGTTAATTCTGATTCACTCTCAACTTGCTCAGCAGCACAGGCTAATAAAAAGAGTAAAGCAGTAGTGAATAAGGCTCTCTGTTGTATAGTTTTGCTGGTTGATGGAATCATTGGACGTTAGATTATTTAAATTTTATACCATCGCATTTCAAAGTATGATTATTCTTTTTTAATGAATATTAAATGCGCATTGAAGAGTATCAAGTCACAGTAGTGTCTCATTCTCAAACCAGTTATAGGTAGCTGCAAAAAAAAAGGAAAAACAATAACTGAGTAGCTAAACAATGAATATATGTATGCAATATAAAGTACTCCATTTCATTTCGGTAACTGCTCTTCCTTATTCACCTCTTTGTTGAGATAAGTTTTTATGATCCTACTATGTTTAGAGTTACTCAATAAAAACAAGACATAAAAGAAAGACAAGGTAAGAAAATTAATGAACTTAAAAAATGCCAGAGGCTGAAAAATAACCCAGTTTTCTTACAGACAGGTAATTAACATGTCAACTATAGTCTTTGTGATGTGGAATTTGAAGTATTCTTAAAAGGTTAGAAGTGTATATTTACCTTCAGTACTTACTATAATGATCTGACACTGCCATTAATATAGATGCTCTAACAGAGAACTACACGGGAAACAGACATTTTTGGAACTTAGGTATCTACTGTTGTGGCAGTTTGAACAGTGTATATGTTTTTATAAAAGTTTTGCAAGTTGAACAATTTATCTCACAGATATATTTAAAGGCTGAGACATGGATCTTAAACACAGAAGGCAGGTCACTGTGTCTCATTTTATCCATCTGTAAATTACGGATATAGATGTTTATATCTTTAAATTATAATTAGAGATCTACTAAGGAAAAGGTCTATGTATATGTAAGTATATGTGCATTCACTTTCTGTAGTCATGTATGCTTGTGAAAAGGGAGAATAAAACATCATCTTTTTCTTTTGGCAGGCTTTTTCAATCAGCACAAGTCTAAGTGACACACACAGAAGTAAACCTATGGAGACTAGAACATCTGAATTTAAAACTTTTTCTGGGCTGTACCAGAAAAGAAATACCAGGGGTACAACAGAACCAGTTTTATACATCCTATAAAACCCATGAAGAGCACTGCATTCTTTCTGAATAAGGCATCTTATCCTTTATCTTTCTAGAACAACTTCATCTTTGCAAATTTACACAGTATTTATGATAGCAAAATTTGTTTGGATTTTGTCTTGAAACAGGATAGCTTTTTATGGCAGTGATCATTCAAGAAATAAAGTAGGTCTAAACACACTTAATCACATGCTAAACTTGAATTACGAGCAATATTTTGACAATTTCATTATTACAATTACAATGTTAGTCTGACATTTAGTCACTTTAAGGGCTGAACTCAGGTGCTGGCCATATTGTCAGCATTTAACAAGAGTAAATACTTGACTATGAATGTTTATCTGTCATAAGTGTAATTGTGAGTAATATCAGATTATTTTAGAGGCCTCTAACTCAAGAATGCTAACACAGATACGAAACAGAAGCATAATAAACATGACACAAAGTTAGGAGAGTAAGATATATGACTAAATGAGATCTGTGTATATTAACAACACAAAAAACCCAAAACAAAACAAATCAATAGGAGTTTGATACACAACTTGAAAGTGAAGACAGGATTACACCTTGATGAGGTGAAAGCAATGATGATGTTATGAATCCTTGTAAGGATTTGAAGCCCTGGTGTTGCATCAAGCTGTAGTACATGAAAGTTGCTGTCACCTAATTTGCTGCTACGATAGGGGCAAGGCTGATAGCTCAATTTATTCTCTGATACTTTTCTTCTTGTGGATAAATTTGTCTCTCAGTGCAGTTTTCTGCCTGAAACTGCAAGATTAAATCTATGTTAACTTTATTTTTCATGAAATGGACTGCATAATTCTATGAAGTATACAATTATAACTCAGATCATCTTGTAAGGTTAGGTATTTATCCACAGCTAAATATACATATATATATATAATGAGATATGAGCTCCTAATAAAATGATTCTGGTATATTAACATCATAATGTAGTCACCTGCTGCCACAAATGTGTAGCAACTACCTATCTCTGTATTAGACTGAGAAGGAATAAAACACAGTACTGAGGTTTTGTTACATTTTGATCACTATACCTTAATTTAATCTTTGCTGTAATTTACTGCTGGTTACACTTGTAAACCTGTTTTTCTATTGGGTAATCCAATTTAACCTTCTTTATTTGGGGAGTTTTTGGCTGTCCACTTTTTTTCTTTTCATTGAACTGCTAATTATCAGTTTGTTTTCTTTTCCAAATGTAAGCCTGTCTCCCGATTTCTTGTAATGTATTTCTTAAATTAGCTAGCATATTGTGTTCCCTGATATTTCTTTTGTTTGCTCAGCTACCCTTTAAGTCTCAACTGGATGAAATTGAGGGGCAAGACACTTTCTCTGAAAGGTCTGTAAACATAATTCTCTCTGTCTTGACTAACTAAATGAGGAGAAAATCTGGAACAGAATTCAAACTCTTGCAGGTTCTGCTTGGTGTGTAGTACCTAGCTTTTGATGTAAGGAGGTGAAAGCCTTCATGCTGCAGAGACTGGCAATACCAAGACTGGATTGGGCAGCAAATTATATGTTTTTTATGATTTTTAATAATCATCAGTCGAGAAAAAGGAGTTGATCATACTTTGCCACAAGTTATTCATGTACTAAGAATTTACTGAAAGCAACAAGAATTTTTTATCAGCATGAAGGGTGGCACTTATGGAAAACATGATGTACTGTGTAACACCTTCCATATTTTAGCATGGTTATTCATTCAGTGTCATGCTTAAATGTAATTTTTATAAGTCCTGCCTCCTAGTGGAGCAAGGATGTGAGATCAGTCACAAAAACATGAACTTCCAAGCTGTCACCAATAAAATAAAGTTGGTTTACACTGAGATGCGTGAATGACCTCTTTCTGTATGTCTTTGTTTCTGGAGAAGAGCATTCATCCCTGACAAAAACTGGAAATACAAAGTGCTTAATTTATCAGCATATGGACAGAATTGCAAAAGCAGTAGCAGGAAATTTCTACACAGGTTGAAAAAATTTGGCCTGCCACCTGGATAAGAGTTTGAAATCCTCACACTACCACTTTTCCATACTCTGTTTCTCTTCTCTGTGTTTTTAAATCACTTTAGGAAACTATAAAATACTGTTGAAGTACTTTTAAAGATTCCTTATTTGAGGGGCCTGGGAGCTAGGGATGGCAAGCAGTTGGGGTTACAGTTCCTGTAGGAGTTAATCTACTGAAGGGATCAGCAGGGTGTTGGATGAGTGGATAGATCTGGGAGATCTGCTCCAAATACAAGAAAGCCAGAGTGCCTCTATCAGGTTGCCCTTCATCACTAAAGTTTTTCTGAGCATTTGGGAGCAGTGGTGATCCCCTTGCCTCTTTCGTAAGTGATTGCAACTCTTTCTCCAATCTTCCATCTCAGTGCAGGCGGGTGTGCTCACTGGAAAAATCCGTAATTTGAAATGCATATAGTGAATACATGTAGCAAGATCCCCTGTGAATCATTTCTAAGGAGTGGAATTTGCCTTTTAACCTTCAAATCTTTCATAGATTGGATGACATGAACTCATCCATAATAGAACAAGTCAGTTGCTCCAGCCTGAAACCGGTACTTTTTGTTTCTACCTAAAATATCCATCTGCGCCTTTCTAGATAGAGGGATATATAAAATATTAATAAGATGACATAAACTAGAATAAAAATAATAAAAATGCAAGATCTTAAACATCTGAATGAGCACCCTAATCCTGAAACTCAGGAATTCAGTTTGTTGCTGCAGCTACAATTTAACCTCATCCACCTTCCCATCCCCCCACTCCCAATGAGATGATGAGGAAAAGTGTTTTACTCACTGTACAGAATCAAATTTACTAGAGACAAATGTGGATCTGTGTAATGAAAGGACATTTTCAGAAGCTGAGCTCATTGCAATAAGTAAGAAGCAGCTTATTGCAAGAGAAGTTTGTTAAGGTATCTTGCCCTAAGACACTAGATTCTTTTCCTAACACTGTAATAGGATTCCTCTGCATTCTTGAGCAAACTGCTTGAAATATTTTTTTATTACGTGAAAAGTTTCCTCATTTCTAAATGCCTGACTTGAATTTCATAAAAATGACTAAACTCCCTCCCGAAGTCAGTGGGGATATGCTCTGAACGTGTAAAGTGTTATAAAAAGGAAGAGAACTTTGGGAGATCATTCGCAAAGTGTCTCAGACAGGTGTCCAGGAACAAGTAGATGCTTACATCTTAAATTATCTGTCTCCATCTGTAACACTGAGATAATAGATACTATCCCTTCATCTCATAGGGATGTTATAAAAATTCTTAATAAATATGAAATACTTAAATACTATGTAATGATGAGTGCTATACAAAAGCTTGGAAACAAGTAAATAACTCTGAGTTCATAGAAGGATTGAAAGTGTGCGGTAAATACAGTACAGAACAACACATTGCACAAGGCCGAAACAAAATATTGAACAGCTGTTCACTAACTAAACATCATCCTGCCAGTGCACAGAATTAAACACAGGGGAACAGACTATTGCAATCATATAATTAAGACTGAATCAAGATGAATATGTACTAAGCATCTGAATTAAGATTACATAGGAGATTAAATCTTGCATTTCTTAACTTCTGAATGCTTAATATCACAGTATTAACAATTCCTGTGTAATTTGCTTGGCTTTTTCTAAAAACTCCCACTGAGAAAAAAAAAAATAATTTTGCAATATTGCACTGACACTTAACAGGTTATTAGCAATGCTATAACCTTTTGCACCATGCAGAATGTTGCTGCTTGGACTCATAAGGTACCTAATAACAGAAGAAAGTGAATAGCTTTTACGCAGACAAGAACAAGAGCAGGACCAAAAGCAATGCTTTGCTGAGAGGTTCCACAGCATTTGATCAGAAGAAGAGCAGGGTTTGGAGCAGGACATCTTCTGGACAGAATTATACTCTGCTGGATATAAATGCTACTTCCCTGTCTCTTCAAACAAGATCCCATTTTGTCCTGGGGTCTGGGCAAGGGCGGCAGGTGGCCACAGGTGGCAAGAACATGCCCTTTCCCTCCCCGGTGGGGTGCAGTCTCACTAGCTCCAACTAGCCAAGCAGGGATGGAGTTGAAGCCTGGGCCCAGGGTCTGGGTCCCAGGGAGAGCCATGGGCCAGATCAGGAAAACCCAAACAAAGCCTTACCCAACTAATCCTTAGCTCACTCCTGTAGTTGTTGTTGAAGAAGAGCCAGCAGTGGATATTTAGAAAGAGTACAACAGAAGGGCTTATTAAAGTGATCCCTCTTATTTTCTGTGTTTCTGGCACCCAGCTCTTGAGGGATTTCCTGAGCCAGAGAAAGCATGCTTTACAGATACGGCTAAAGTCCCCATGAAACACTCCTACCTGTCCTTGCACTTCCAATCCATATCCACATCCAAACCTACTTTTTATTTCTCTGCTTCTTTCCTCTCTGACATTGTGTTTGTTCTGCTTTAACCCCCAAAGTTGTTCTTAGCAGTGCAGGAAAGATGAATGCCTACTCTCACATCAGCATTCTGGAACCACTGTAAACTATAGCACCAACTCGCAATGACATTAAAAAAAAAAAAAAAAATCCCAGGTTCTGAGTTGAAGCAGACCCAAGACTGAGAGGAAAATTTAAGTTTCTAGCTTCAAGGGTCCTTTTTGATGTTTACTGGGTTTGTGATTTTTAACTTGAAAGAATATCAATAGGCTTTTCCCAAAAAAAGATTTTTAAAAAAATTACTAAGGCAAAACAATGTCATTTATTCTGATTTCCCTTAGTATTGTTCTCTGAAATGACCGAACCATTTTCGCTAAAATTTTGCTAAAAAATCAACCTGTTAAACATGTAGCCCCAAACAATTAAAATTTGCTAGGCTTGCTGTGTGCTGTTTTTCAGGCTTTCTGACATGGTTGCAAGGAGTAACAAATCTTCAGGTGAAAGATCCACTCTCAGGAAGGAGAGTCCTTGGGAGAATTCGCTGCTGAATGTTCCAGCATGCTTTGGACATTTTCATCACATGAACCCTAATGCATAACAGTCTTCTGTATGGTAAGATGTCTCTTACCTGGCCCAAAATGCAAGTCAAGTGCATGAAGTTCTTCTAACCTTCTAGGTCCACTTACAGTGCGAGATAAATGTAAGATGTGATGTTCTGGGATGTTCTGCACAGCTGAAACAAGTACACATCACTTGGACTTAAATAAAAAAAAACCACTTTAATTAATGTGAAGCAACTGATGAGAATTTATCCTGTATTATAGTGAATGCATACTCTTCTACAGGAGGCACTTGAGTTTCTAAGAAAGCAATGAGAAGACAGAATGATCCTGCAAGATTTACTTCAGTTCAGCTGAAACGCTATCCGACATAAATCAGATGTTGCCCTTTTGCCTCTTAGGAATGCTGCAGTTAACAGATGTATGAACATTCAGAGAAAGGTCATCTTACAAAGGTGAAAGAAAAAGCTACAACCTGCATAATGTCTTCTCTGGAGATTTCTGTAGTAATTTAGTAGCCTGAATAATCAAGGGTGATATAGAGCAGGAGTGACTAAATCAAAGTTCTCCTGACTTTGAGAAGAATATATGGCTTAAAGTTTGAGTTGTATAATCAGATATGGTCTGAAGCTTAAAGTCAAATTAATATCTTCTTATTGAAAATGCATTATTGAAATAAACCAATGGTTTCTATGACCTAATTAAAAATAATAATACCAAACAAATGGAACTGACAAACATTTTAGCTCCAGGTTTATAAAGAGAACTGAACAAATAACAAAAATAATGCAACAGTACAAAGCACTGCTGTTGACCTAAACTCACATTAAAAGTCTGTCAGGAACATCATAACTGGCCCAGATCGGCATGAACTACTTTAACACACAGATACATTGCACACATATTATTTTAACTGGGAGTCTCAACATTTTGATGTTTTTTAAAACGTTTGTGTTTTTAACAGCACTTTATTTTTTTCCCCTCACTTCTTGAACCTTATGCTTTCTCTGTTTCCCTAGGAGTCTTCTTTGCTTCTTCACTCCAAAAGAAAACAACAAATACAAGGTGTTATTTTGATGTTCCCAGGTGCTTGAATGAATATTTGCATCACACAATATTTTAGGTTATATGATAAATCTCACCTCTCTGTGTGTGGAAGCGCCTGTGTGTCTCTAGGGCTGAGAGCAGAGGGGGGTTGAATGTGGGACCAGGGGAGTCCCCGCCAGGTTTTGGTGGGTGTGGGGGTGTGTGTGTGGGTGGGTGTGTTGGTGTGTGTGCACAACAGTCTGTAAAAGGAAGTGGAGTGGGGTTTTGCCTGCCCAGGTACCAGCACAGCCGGGGACACTGAGGTCCAGGAGCCAGCAACTAAGCCCAGCTGCTGAAGGGATCCACCTTGTAAATATGTTCTCACCAGTGGACTTCCACCCTTTCCAGCCAGAGAGGGGAACAGGATGAAATTATTGGTGCTGTCCATGTTTGTGCAAGCGCTCTGAATGTCTGTCTGCAGTCTATATGGCTGGTGATGGGTATATGGACATATGTGGTGTAATACATATGCTCTATGTGTACATATCTACTAAGAATACATCTTCAGCATTACTACTAGTTGGACCTGGGGACATGGAGCTGCAGCAGCCTCACCTCTCTCAGGCCGTTGGATCTGGCATGATAAATTTTCCTCTAAGAATATGGGCAATGCACCTGTTTTACCTTTGTCACAAACAAGATATATCATATATGTAGTATATACATGTGCTTTGTGTGTCATGCTTGCTGGGAATACATCTGCAGTATCACTACTCTTTGGATCTGGGGACACGGCGTGACAGCAGTCTCACCTCTCTCATGCTGTTGGGTGAGGCATGATAGGTCTTCCTTTAACAGAATGATTCTTCTCTCTCCATCTTTGGTCAAATACAGTTTAAAAGCAAGCCGCTTGTGGCGATTTCTGACATTTTCACTAGCAGGTATCTTCCATTTTTCCTTCTCTACCCACAGTCATATTATATCAGAAATACAAAGCAAATATAGAAACTAGGTGTTAAAAATGCACGACAGTTTCATCTTGCTTTACATACATCTCTGCTGTCTGAATGTATTTTTTTCTAGATCCCTAACTGAGACAATAGTCTCCTCTGTGTTTGTTTAAACAAAGCATGTTACGCTGGGCCTTAATTTGTATTTTTGCTCCAGGAGCTTTTCCATGGTAAAAATTATGAAAGCTATCTTATTTGCTCAGAGTACAGTTAGCTTTCTGTTTCAAGTGAAATTATCACTCTTCTGCTACAGTACTCTTCACAGAAACAGTAGCTTCAGAATTGATGCTCTTATTAATCACTTCACTATCCACAGCTTCTGCAAGATCATGACACATTTAAATTTCAGGTTTCCAAAACAATCATGTATGAGCTAAAAGGCAATTAAAAGTCTTGTGGGATAGTTTTAGTTCTGGTATTGGCACACCTGTGGATGTGACCATCTCTTGCTTGTGCAGGGGCCCTTGTCAGCAGGGTTCTGCTGCTGCTGCTCTTGGTAGTCCTCAAGTAAGAAAGAGAGAAAGGGGAGAAAGGGAGACAGGCTTGAGGATGGACATGGACAGACTGGGGGTGGGTTTTGGTGGATGGCAGTGAAAGACAAACTACTTTATATGAGAGGAAGAATAGGGAACATAAGGAAAGAAACAAAGTGATCACAGAAGGTAGAAGAGAAATAAGTTTTTAACATGTCTTCTTTCAGAAACTGAGGAACACAGACATGCAGCTAAAGTGATATATATACTCTGCGTTTTGACTTTCACAAGTCCAACTACCAGCCACACAAGATGTACATTTTATTCCAGCATGCATTTTTTTATTGGCCTTATCCTTCATGGTACTGATCAGCTAATACTGCTAATAATTGTGGCAGTTACAAAATAGTGTCTTGCGGAGCAAACCCTTCTGGGGAGAGCTTTTCTGTTAGAGTGAAGCAAATACTGTGTAGCATGTGTGGAAACATATTCATATTCTTTACATTCCCATGAAACTGCAGAGGTATGGATCAAAATGCTACATTCAGCAGTGTAAAGTGCATATTTTTTTGTTGGGCTAAGTTGTGAACCTGATCTACTTGGTGTTTGGTTAACCTGGTTGTGAATAAAGAAATAAAGTATTGCAACATTTGAGTAAGTTATTTACCAGTTTAGTTGAATGAACAGCTTTACAGCTCTTTCCAATACTTACTAAATCACACTAGCTAGTGCTTAAGAACAAGAAACAGATTGTTCCACATGCCCAAAATTGAAATGATTAGGACTGAAAATCCAGCCAATTAAACTTTCTTCTTTATGACTGAACTAATTGTTCCTTTTGCTTCTTTTGGGACAATACAAATTTTGAAACAGCTGCTATGAGGAGAGAGAAATACAAACTCTTAAAAGACTTCCGAGATACGAGTTTTCAAAATAGACTAGAAGGTGCTTATGTGTATTCTGATTGAACTATGGACTTTTAGAGAACTGTAATCTTTTGCTGATGGATGGGATACAAGAGGGTTCATTGGTCTCTCAAATTAAACATACGTGTCAGAGTCTAAAAAATTTATAATTGCCTTTCATAACTTGAAAAGCTGAGTGTTGCAAATAATGCAGTTAGTTATTTCCAGTGGTAAGCAGCAATACCAGAAAACATGAAAAGAATACTCTGGATATATCTATCTCAAAAACAAATTATAAGCTTTTCTGTGTTGTCATTCCAATCACTTATTGGTGAACTACTCAGGTATACACTATTCAACTATTCTTTGTATAATGTTACAGAGACAGTGGTAGTAGCTCTTAGCAAAAATAGCAGGTCCCACCAAAAAAAGAAACCAGACAACTACAGTATTACCACTGTCTGGGAATGGAAATAGCTCTCTGTATCATTTGATGGAAGGAAGTAAACAAGACAGTTCAGGTGGCTTGATAACTATCTTTTTCCTTCCTAATGAGAGATTATAGGCAAGACAGACTTGCCGGTCATTTTTATTTGAATCAGGATAGGAAACTGTAAGATTGTCCCAGCAAAGGCCATAATTAACAAAAAGATCTGTGTACAGAATTGGCTAGCAGGCCCCTCTCCTGATCAGCAGATATCTAGCAGAAAAAGAGGAAGAGTTGGGAAAACAAGTATGGCTTCCATCAGTTGGCTGAATAAGGGGGGGACAAAAAAAGAGAGAGAAATTAATTTCCTTTATTCTAGAGGACAAAGAAACAAACCTTAATAAAAAAAATAAAAATAAATAATAAAATATAAAAAATAATGAAAAAAGTTACTAGACCTATAAGGTTGCCTTCATTGAGAACAACTTGGTATTGAAAGAATTAGCATGTGATAATGGTGTGAATGTTACAGTTACTTGAGAAATTATATTGCCCGGAATAGTGGATTTGTTCATAATATATTTTAAGGCTTTTTTTTCCTGCTGTTTCACAGCATTTTAAAAAAAATCTGGCAGCCCAAGAGACAAAAATCCCACCTGAAAGATTACATCAGTGCACAGTATGATAACATGCTTTGGATTTCAATGTTATTTTTAGTCATATGACTTTATTTTGCAAGAAAAAAAAAAGTTGGTGTCTGAGAAATAAACTTTCACTTTTACTTATCTTCTAGTAACTTAAAAGAAAACCCCAAAACAATTTTTGAGAAGACCTGTGTTGTCCCATGCAATCACTTCCTTTTGGACTACACTAGAGGCTCTAAACAATTTTCCAAAATCTCAGGCATGTTTTAACTTCAGCAGAGTTGGTTCAAAGTTCAGGAGTAGTGTTTGATATTTTTTCTGAACTGAAGGATCCATCAAAGTTCCTGTAAAGAGAGAATATAACATCGCCAGAGGCTCAGTCATTAATGACCAGAGAGATTTGTGTGTTTTGTATCGCTGGTTGACAAAACCTTTGATGTTACAGTGAATAATGTAAGCAGAGAACATATCCTTTAGAAAAATTTCACTCTGTCAGGGCAGATATATTATAATTAATGTCGGATAGCTTTCCAGGAGCCTGGCAAGAAACATGGAAAGTTAGTACATGAATACCAGAATTTCACTGCAGAAATCAATATATTATATTTTGTGTTTCAACGATTCTCCATACAGGTTTATGAATAAGAACATGACATAAAAATGTTCCCCAAATATTGAAAAATCTTGCTCCAGTTCAGATCATCAGTCTAATTTTGATTTCTGAAGTGAACTTTGTTTATTGGTGTATTATTAGTCATAATCCCATATTCTGCTATACCATAGGAGATACTAAACAAAATCTCGGAGTTACATTAGTAACAGACAAGGATAGTTACAGTATAGTCATTGGATTGCTCTGAATTACCCAGTGTCTAGAGAACAGAAAATGAAGCAATCATTTTTCAACAGTAGTGATTTTCAAAAAAGGCACTAAGCCATCAAAAAAAAAAAAAAACCAAAAAAACAAAAACCCCCAAAAACCAACCATACAATCTCTCTTTATGAAATCAAGAAAATGTAAAGTTAGAAGGAAACATATTACGTAAAGAAACTATATTTATAGTGCTGGCAACACACTTGAAGCTGAGCTATACTGTAAACATTTAAGTATCGACTAGGTCTGCTCATTCTGTCCTACAGGTTAAACCTAAATTAAATTCCAATCCATCCTGTGAAGGGATAACTTCTAAAACATTTATTGGCATATGGTGACACAAACACCACATACGAAGCTTGTAAGGAGTGAAATAAGTTATCATGCAAAGAATAGTATGTCAGAACACCAAAATGTCTGAACAATTAGTGTCTAAATTCACGAAATAGCATGTCTTAAGGCATATATTAATAATAGTGGTTATATGGTTTAAAAGACAAACAAGTTAATTGCATTACTGAAGGAGAAAAGTATTTACTTTTGGTTGTATGGGCCTGTGCTATATCGGTCTGATTTGACTGTTCATTAAAGGATGGCTACAAGATCCTAGAATGGTTGTTCCAAAACCAGTTGTGGGCACAGTCAAGAAATGCTTCAGGAAACAGAACAGGCACAAAATGTCCCATTATTTTCAGAAACAAAGAGGTACAGTATTGTGTTCTTGAACTTTTTTTAAAACAAGAGGAAAATGGAGAGGGATCACTCCTGCTAAGCTTTCAAGGGCAAGCAGCCATGTTCTGTTTCTTGCTGAGTTATAAGCTGGGATTTACAAAATGTAAGGTCTGCAGGACTAAATCATATCATCTCCCCATTATCCTGTTCCCTACAGAGGCCATTAGGGAGAGAAGCACCAACCTTACTCCCAGAAACTCTCTGAACTGCACTGAAAGAGGTAGTGAAGAATAATTCCTGACTCATACATCAGCCAAATACCTGCCTATGTAAAGTGAATTGTGCAATACGGTATTTGTTCAACTCAGGTCTTACACCACTGCAACTATTGTGATGAATATCCCAACAAAACCAGTTAAAGCCTGACGGCATTCACTTGAACAGTGGTAGTAAAACTGTGTTAGAAGCATGTTAACAAGTAGAAAGATACATTTATACATTTCTAGGTTCAACCATTTTGGAAGAAAAGACTTATTTCATAAAAAAGATCACTTTTCTTCGCAAGGTGAAGTTGATTTATCCCTGTTCTTTACTCTGAGGCATTTCAGCCAGTATATTAGGATAGGAACTACCAATGGATGTTACTCGAAATTGTCAACATCCATTTTCAGAGCTCTGCATTGAGCATCTCAGGAAGAATTATATGAAGACAGAACCACATTCTCAGAAAATAATATCCTTTCAGGCAAATTACAAGCAAGCCCTTTGACAGGTTCATTATAAGCCTTTTTGTGCTTTAGATTTATTAGGTTCTTTTAACTCATACTGTGAAAATTACATGAGAAAAAGGAAGAAATAAGTAAGTCTAGGAGAATTCTATCACTGATCTAACAAACAAGTGACTCAATTTTTAGGAGCAGATTTTGATCTGTGTGTCTAGGTCTCAAGTAAAGGAACTTCCATTTATTTCTTTACAGGAATTATCACTGATTTTTTTTTTTTTTTTTTTTTTTTCTGGTAAAGAGCTAAAAGACAAAAATATGTCATGATTTCTGTGTAATGAAAACTGATTAAAAAAAAGGAATTAAAGTAACAGGGCATTGAGACTTTTGGGTATATTACTTACAAAATGATACCTTTATCTTTTCCTGTTACTGCTTCATAGGCTGTGGTATTTGAAAATGTCTAGGTTTCTTTTGGAAATGTCCTGGTCCATTATTCAGAACAGTCCAAGTTTAACCCGGGGAAACACAAGTCAGTGTCTTCAGCTAATGTTAAACTACTATTTAGAGTCTGTATCATACAGGTCATCTGGACTTTCATGTGTGGAGATATGGATACTCTGTTGCAACGCACAATGGAGGGTGTCTGTTGCTCTACCGTTTCCTTTCTTCCTCCTCTCCTCCCTTGCCCAATAAACGAGTATCAGTGACTATCAATCAGGTTTTAGAAAACTTCCCTTCTTGCCCACTGCCACACATAACAATTATTTTATGAAGTTCATTTTGTTCTGAAGAAATAAATAGCAGCTACTGTTACAGAAAAGAGCAAAGCATATATGCCAATACTTCCTGTACATGATGATATCTTTATTTTCAGTAAGTCCATGCAATTCTATCAGATGTCTGAATGTTCAAAAATGCCAAGGCTTAACTGAAGAAAATGATATCTCAGTTACATCAATTGCTTTCTGTATTTATTTTATTATTGAGTTGTTTTATTTTTTTACGTGCACTCACACACATGCTTGTACATGTATATATGCATATGAGGTGATCAGGGGGAGCCTTACTGCCTAGTCCACTTTTTTTTTTGTCTGCCTACATATTTTTGCAGGCAGAATTTATGCACTTAATCTCGGGGAAGCTATTGGAAGAACACATTTGTAATATAGCTGGAGGAAGGAGTTTCAGTCACGTTTTCATAAATAAGTCTTACAGGAAATAAATATCATTATAAATGTACAGAATGATATCTGGAATGATATATATTTGTGCACAGACTGGTATTGATCAAGAGGACAAAGGTTTCAATCCAGTAATAAAAGCTTTTCATGACAATGATTCAGAATAAAAATACTCCACATAATAATGTAAATTAAGGAACTCAAGAAAAATAAGATTAAAACCCTGGACTTCTTAGTGCTTGAGCAAAGAACACTTTTTTAATTACTGTTTTTGTATATGATTAACACAGATCATCATAATGCATAGTGCTAACAGTTTGATTTTTTCCCACTATTTCAATGCAAATAAGGAACAATCTCCTTTTGTGTATAAGAGAATAATATTTGAAATTTAAACTCTAGAGAATACAGTAGCTGTATAATGTTGTATCCTTTGTTTAAATCGTCAATTTTAATAGATTGCTTTCTGGTAATTATTTGATCTATGGTAATCCTAAAAAGTCCTTGTCAGGACTTTAAGAATGAGGTTCTCAGTGTGCCAGGGAATGTGTGCAGAAAGATTTTCGGACATAGGCAACAAATGACTTAAGAGCAATACCTATTGGTAAATGAATCATACAGAATATCACAGAAAATTTAATATAGTAAATACCCAAGAGAAGTGGGTGGGATATTAAACAAATATTTCTGAAATCAGTGCTGCATTTACTGCAGTATTTTGCAGGCATGGTATGAGCTGAATTTTAAGGGAAGAACTGAAGGAAGGCAATGCTTTTGCTTTGTGATATTTCTGCACTCCTGAAGATTGGCAGTACCAGTGCTAAACATTTGAAGACACTTGACTCATTAGTAGTGAGAGCAAGTGGAATTCTACAATTTTTTTTTTTTTTTAAATATAATGCGTAAGTATTTCAAGAAAATGCTACCTATGGAAAGGCCACAGAAAGTTTATATGGAACTACAAGGCTGCAATATTTGAAGGCTTTGAGATTTTAATCCATTTTTTAGTGCAAGTCCAAAAAGAGATGATAATATGGTTGCTAATTTGCATGTGACTTAAATAGTAACTGTATTTGCATCATCTGTAGAAATAAAAAATAAGTTTTAGCAGTTAAGTTCCTTTTTGTTCTTACCCAAAGTCTGGTATACATGACAAGTAGTCTTCAAGGTAAATATTCTGGTTTTTATTGTCTTAAAAATACATGTGCTCTTGCTAATTATATTTTTGTATGTTGATAAGGTGCTTGATTTTGTGAAGCTTTCTAGGTGCTTTTGTGAACCGTTTTACATAGAGTGCTGCTGAGACCATCCAGAAAGACCATTCAACACTGCATCCTGCATCCTCTCTTCCTGATCATAAAGAGCGTAAAATGTGGAACATCATCATTATGGTAGCATTATCTAATGACACTGAAATGTTATAATCTCCAGCGAGAAGCATGAATAGAAATAAAATAGTTTATTATTTGTTGTTTTGTTTTGTTACGTTTTTGGGTTTTTTGGGGTTTTTTTTGTTTGTTTTTTTTTTTTTTTTTTTCGGTGGGGGGAAGGTTATTGTTGTTTGGATTTTAGTTTAGTTTTGTTTTTAAATCTTAAATTCACACAAAGCTATCTCCTGAAAGTAGGTAAGATAAAAAATTCTAGAAGCTGATTCTCATGGTATAACCCAATTTATATTCATAATCTCTTTACATTAAGGCATAGGAAGTACACAGAAGGGAAATCGTATGCATGATTCTTAATGGTTTTGATGGTAAGCCTTAGCTCATCTGAGTATTCCCAGCTTTCCCATAGTGACAGAAGAAGCTTGAAGAAACAATCAGGTAAACTAAAAAGAAAGGAGATCCTTCTCTTTAGCAGATTTTTGTACTTTTATCAGGGTATAAGAATATTTGCAAAATGCAAGCTTATTGAGTTGCTGTCAGTAAACCTACTCTTCGGTTAGCACAGAAAGAAATATATAAGGAATACTTTTCTAGACCTTTTTTGAAAATTTTCCTAAAAAATCAGATATTGTTATCTGACCTATGCCTACTAAAATTCTTACTAAGTGATTTGTATTTAGAAATCAATTTCAAATGCATGCTTTCTGGCATACATTGTATTTTCTGCAGTGTTCTCTTTTCTTTATACAGATAATGATAATAAAATTTTATTAATTATTTTTGCAAGAAAACGCTTAATAACATTTTGCTCATGTGTTGGATTTCCTCATGTGACTCTAGCAATTTAACTTAATGCAGTTTTGTGTTTATTCAGCTGGTAGGTACTTTCAAAAAAAGAAAATAAATCATGCACTGCTATGACCTACAACCGCAGCACCCAGTTCTATGTCTCTGGCAGGACTGCTCTCAGAAACAGGGAATCAAAGCTCTAGCTAAATCAAATACGTGTAGCTTGTCAAAACACCGTGCAAGTTCATAAACCTGGGTGACTACTAACTGTAAGCAGTCAATTCCTCTTGCCATTGAGAAAAGCCACAAGAAAAAAAAAACCTACAGCATTGACAGACTTATTTTCAGGGTACTTGCTTAAATTACAGGAAGATCAAGAGTTAATTCCCTGTTCTGAACCTCTGGGTCACAAATAGTCAAGGAGGGCTTGCATTTAGCTGGTCTCTCAGTGTCCCTTTAGCTGCCTGCAGGAGAAAACAAGGAGCTGCTGCTTTGACAGCACGCCTCAAAGAGGAAAGGGAAAAACATGCAAGAGTGAAAAGAAACTGTGCTTCTAAAGCAGAAAAAAAGGTGGCAAGAAATAACTCAAGAGGCTAGAAAGAAATCTCTGGTTAGTGATCACATTCAAACAGAAAGGCTGGGTTGTTTCAGAAGTAGACAGGAAGATGGGGCAGCCACATAAAAATCCAGTTGTTGTCTCTGAGAGGGCTCCCAAGAGCTGTGCTGGCCAGTGATACTGTGCTGTCTTGGCATCATCTCAGAATGACTTCCACAGCTGCTTTTCAGCTGTGCTGGGGCTGCCCTCCTTAAGTACAGCTGTCTGCACAGGTCAATGTCCCCTCTGCCATGGCCATACTGGGGGGCAACGATAAAGCACGGTCCCGTTTGGTTCTCTGCACCGGTTTGGTTTGTGCACTCAGCATAAGTTCTCATGCATGAGTTGTTTCTTTAATGTACTGAGCACAGTATCAGTCAACAGGAAAAGAAGGCAACTAAGAGAGCAAGGGAACCATAAAATCAGAATGTGGCCCCAGGAAAGCAAACCAAGCCGCAGTTATAATTTTCAATCATTCTGTCAGAAGGGGTCTTATTTATTTCTGAACCTACTTTTTAAGATCAGGCTTTGCAACTCTGAAAACAGGAGAATTGCTGTCACAGACCATTGTATTAAGTTCACCGTCCTCCATTAACAACTTTTAAGTAATTTGCTGGGGTTATTAGTTTATGATGCTTTTTATTAATCTGACCTATTTCCACCTAAATCTCTGGAAACCTTTCATGTGTTAAACTTTACAGATGGCTTATCTCATTGTCCATGGTTTTATTTATTTTTAGCTTGTTATTTTTAGAAGAAAATCCTATGAGTGAGAGTATAAATAGATGAAGTAAATTTCCAAAGTCAGACATTGCAGTACAGTCAAGTCGTGTCTCCTTGGTGCTGAGGTATAAAGATGAGAATCATTATTAAACAGAAACATATATGTAAATGAATCTATGTATTATATATTAAACAGTAAAGAATTACATTATATAATATATTATTCAGAGACTGTGTTTAAAGTTTGGATTTAAACTTACGTAAATGTATTTAAACTTACCAATGGGCAAAATTTTTATATTATAACTTGAAAAAAATGAGGATCTAAGTACTGCATATCTCCTAACAAGAATATTTATTGCAGAAATAAAATGTTCCCCAGAACAGTTTTGCCGCTTGCTTCTTATTAAATATTCATATTAAGGAATATGTTTTAAACCTTTCATCTGTGAGTTTCAGAAAGCTGTTCTGAGTTATCTGACAATATTCTTCACTATTAAGTTCTGTAAAGAACAAACATTCAATAGCTTTTGACAAGAAACACCATGCAGAGTGTGTTGTCAAACTGAGCTTTCTAGAGAAATTATTTTCTGAAACTAACAGGTTGAATGTTATGGATTGTTCTAATGATGCTCACTGCTGTCAAAAAGTACAATAATAAAACTCCAAATTTAGCATTTCAACTAGAAGTGACTGCCAAAAAGTCCCCACGATCTAGCCCAACATGCCTTGCTTTCTGCATGATTTTTCTTCATTCTTATTTTTGGGTTTCTCCAATGAGGAGTTCTGCCATTCAAAACTGACAGTTAAAGGCAGTGGGTGAAAATCAAAGCTCACTTTAAAATTACTAAAATATTGATGAGTCTTAGTCTTATCAAAAAGTTAGCAAAAATTGTAATCAGAACTGATGAGTATTGTGATATTTGATATTTTAAAAGTTACCAAAACCCCCATTGTCTTTCATTTACTTTTAAATAAAAAGTTTCCTTTTTTTTCCCCCCCTTCGGGCTGTGTCTTCCACCTCCCAAATGCTTTAGAGTCTTAGGGTTTTCAAATTTTATCTCAGAGCAGTTTAGAATAAAGGTCATTCTATCATTCAAAATTATTTCTAAATAAGGTATTTCTAGTACTTGCCATTTCAGGTGAATTAATTGCTTTTTAGACAAAACTTTCATTTGAAAACTGGTAAAAAACCTGGCACATTTAATGGTGTGCTCCAACAAAGTCTAATGTTTAGATGTGAGAGAGGTTTGACTGCTCCTTTTTGTGTCAGCTTTTAAAATTTCTGGTAGAATAGTAATAAATAGTAAAAGTAAAAGTAATAATAATAGTTATTAATTTAATATAAGAAATCTCTTTTGCTCTAGTGCAGTCTGTCAGAAGCATCACTTCCATGTTCTGTCCAGCACCCAAAAGAAAAAATAGGAAAATCTTGGTTAGTACAGAATTGGTGTTAATAACACAGATTTGAATGCCAAATATAAACTATTGGTGCTTTAGAAGGGAGGTAGTGACTCAGTCATGCCACTCAAGAAACTAGGAATGTAAACAATGAAAATGTCTACGTCCTGTGCCAAAGGAGGAAAATATAAATCCTGAATAATATATATTAACTTGCATTTTAGAAACAGAATAGACATCCAGACAAAATTTATGTACAATTTATCTGCAATTTTTTAATAGCTTTAATATTTCCCTCTATATGTTAGAGGTGGTTTGAGCTAGAAAATCTAGAAGAACATGCATCAGGAAAACAGTCTTGAAATGTAACTCAGAGAAAAACTATTAGAAATGTATTATGTTACTCCTTTATTCCTTCATGTCTTGGGTTTTGTTCACTTTTTTCAAGGTTACTAATGTATTAACAGTATGTACAAGATGATCATTAGTTTGACAGGATGGCAAAGATGCTGTCTTTATGTAATATTCTGTCTGATTAAAAAGTAGATATCTTTTCCAAAATGAGATCAAGTAGGTAAGAAGCTGACATAGATTGGAAGCTACAGTTGCTTGGTGAAGGGAGACACTCCTTCACTTTCAAATTATTTACCCAAATCTACACTTTCATTTCAGATCTTATAAACTAGTGTGCTTCTTTAAGATAGGGGAAAAATGTTGGAGGATCCACAAGAAAATGTGCGAAATGAGTCATCTTTTGATGTTAAGAGAAATACGAAAAATCCTTCTAATGATCACTCAGCATAGGTGAAAAAAGAAATAGAAAACAGTGAAGTACCTTTTGCATACTTCATTTTGAATGTTGTTTCTTGATTAATTTTCTTCACATATATTTAGGATTATTTAATGAAAAATGTGTCTGACAAGTTCATGGTGGTAATAACTAACATTGACTGATTATATACTATACAGTGGTGAATTAATATAACTTTTTAAGGAGTACAATAACTGCCCTAATAGATATTCCTTGCTGCCTCTTTTTCATCAAGGGCCATAGCTGGATGAGAAAGACCATTCATTTTTTACAGTTAAGACAGACATATTGGTCCTATTAAAATCCATCTTCAGCATTGTTATAAAGTTATACATTTAATGAGAACCATTGTGTAATATTAGACAAGATACCATAGTAAAATGGAAATGATACTTTTAAGATCAGATCTCTCTTTTATTAATGAAACATATTTTGATATAGCAGTATATTCCCTTCGGATATACAAAGATAGCTCTCCTAATTACAGAATTTGATGCGCAGAGGTATAAAGTGCAAATTTTGGATTTCTTTTGTAACTTAGACTACTGATAGTATTAGAAGTGGGTGTTGTAGATTAAGAATTTATAGAAGAGTAGATACTGTTTTAAGAGTTACAGAAAAGACCTTGTAACGGATCAGAGCACAGAAGATTAAAGTTCTGTTAAAAGCATTAATTTCTTTCAAATAGTTTTCGTCTCAGCAGAAATGTGAATGCTGACACTAAAAAATGCAAGGTTGCTCTATATCCCAGTTTTACAAAGCAGATATTAATGAATGTATTTGATGACATATTTGAGGTCTATTATAAAAATATGCAAAATGCTTAAGATAATGTGTGATTGATGTGTCCTTTTTGCATCTAGCATACAAATGAGAATAAGAAATTTCATTTCTCTGGGGTCTACTCTCAGAACAAATTTTAAATCAATAATATAAATGAAGGAAATTGCCAGTCAATTAGCAAAAAGAATTTTGCAGATAAAACACTTGTCTGTATCTGTATCGTGTCATCTGGTGTGTCAGAATATATATTATCTAATAGGAAGTAAGAAATGTAAATTATTTGTGTGAATGGATTTGATTTCTGTAATCTGTATTCACTATCTTGCTTTAGCTGTTCACTATTATAGCAAGAGACAGGACAGGGCAAACCATATAAAATCCCCTTAAAATGCAAATTACATGAATTTCTACATAATGAAGCACACATTAAGCTTGGAGCACTAACAACCATAGTAGTAAAAAGTATATGACGTATTTTATCTACCTTTACCTCTTCTTCTTTGTGCTCACTTAGATGAAAGTATTGAGATAATTATAGTGGCTTTATATTCCTTTTGCCAGAAAAATAATTAAGAGCTTTAGAACACCATTTTCTTAACTGCATTCTTTTTTCTATTTTTCTGCTTATTTAAACAAAATATTTCAGTTCAACGAGTAACGTTCTCAGATATCAGCAGCCATTTTTGGAAAGCAAGTTTGAGGAATTTTTAAAAATATTTTTTTACAGAATTGATTGCAAATATCTTAATCACTCCATTTGTACTAAAAACATAATTTGACTTCGTATTTGACTCATGTTTCTGTGATCACTGCTCTTACTTTTTTTCTAAAAAAAGGAGGCAACTGCTAAGACTACAAAGACATAGTTTTCTCTCTGTTAGCTTTTCTGAGTTTTGTAATTTCTATGTTTCTTTAAACTAGCTTTGATCCCTAGTTAAGCTGAACTCTTCTGTTCCTAACCACTTCCACAAGAATGAGCTTGTCTTTGCAAATGAGATTTTCTTCTACTTCAGTCCATTAGCAAAGAGTTAACCAAGGCAGAAATGTTCTTTGCCAAGCTGGCCAAAATTTTTGGAAAGGGGAATATAAAGTTACTCTCAGAAGCGTATGTTTAGAAACCTTCAAAACTCTCTTCAGAGAGCATTTCTGACATTCCACATGTGAGTTATTAAAAAAAAAAAAAAAAATTAACAACGGGGTTAAAACCTTTCAGAGCAATTACCTGCAAAGGCATTTTGTCAAACTAAAACTAGAACAGCCAGTCCTGGGGATCTGTTAGGGGTATGTGAGAGCAGGATGAGGACAGAAACATCCTTACCGTAGTTGCTGTAGGCTCATCCTGAGGCAGGGGATGATCTGTCAAGCAGAGAAGAGGCGGAAGAGCAGAGTGAGAATTCAGTTTACCAAAGACCATTTTTAACAAGCAGTTTGGGAACTGGCTGTAGTTCGAACTGTCAATTCTCCTGAATTTTGTTGGATCACTTTTGGCACTCTGAGGATTTTAGATTTGCTATGTCATACTGATTTCCACAAGTCACTAAAACAACCTTGTAATATTTTGTGACTATTTCATTATTTTTATTTGACATAATTTATAACCAACAATTACAGCAACCAGAAGATACTCAACTATACCTGTATGCACACAGCTCAGGACAATTCATAGATACAACAGATTGCTATCATTAGTAATGTATAGTTGGGAAGCACTGTGCACTTCAGTGACAGAACAAATTCTTTGCAAAATTGCACTAAATCAGAGAAATTATTGCAACATTGCATTTGATGTAAGTAACTAGCTCTTGGAAAAGCTAGATTAAGAATAGCCATAGGAGACCTCCCTACATTGAAAAAATAGGTCTAAAATGTCATCTAACTTGATTTTTGACTCTTTGAAGTTGAACTCTCTTGAAGGTTGTTTGGCAAACACTGTCCCTATTTTTTACTTATATAATTGATTTTAGAATGTGGACGGTTCTATTTTTATGAAAATTAAAGTATTGATTATCTAAATCAATTTCTGTTTATAAAAGAAAAAAAATCACCATGAATTCTAGAATGTTCACATTTTGTTCCAGTTTGGAATGAGGACTAATTTTAAAGCAGAGAAATTATTCCACTTGAAGCACAGTTTCTGTCCCCTGCCCAATTTTTGTTTCCAGTGCAATGAATAGGAAAGGTATGAGTAACTGTAAAAACAAAAACCAGTAATAATCTTGTCAACTTCTGTGTTTGTCCTCTCAGAGTCACTGAAAACTCACAATGTCCTTTTTAACCAATGGAGTGACATAATAGGCAAATCTATCCTTTCAATTCTTCTTACAGGGCTATAGAACCCTTTGGATTCCAATGCTTCAGACTCAGAGAGACTTCAGAGAGAATTTACAGGTCTGTTACAGGGACTTCACAACAATTAAGCAGTTAATACAAGCTTTATGCTCCAAATGGTCAAGTTCTTATGTGCACATTTATAATTTGACATGCAAGTAGCTTACATTATTTGTCTGTGTACAAAATATACAAAAATATGGTTTCTGAAGCAAGATGTATAAATGTGACTTTCATTGCCTTCTTTTGAAGCATCTTTGTCTTTCGGATGTCCACATGCATTCAGTCACTTCAGTTTTGTCTGATAAAGCATTACTATCATTAGAGATTTTTTAAGATTCATAGCAGAAAAGATGTCTGCAGGTGTAACTGCTTCACAGGAAGTATGTAGAAATGTAACAGCTCCTGTTGAGCCCAATGATTATCATTGTGCTTACTGAATGAGGTTCATTACTTTCATGATTTTAAAACTTACATCTAGGCGTATGGATGAACCATCAGGACTAGAAAATAATTTTGTTCTAAGATTCTTCCTGTTGTCTTGAAAATAGGTTCAAGGAAAAATAACTTTTTCAAAGTGCTGTGTAGTCTTGATCAAAGTATTTTGGTGGGATAAGTGAGTGAGTCAAAGCAAAAATTGAAATTGATGATAAAATTCTCAATTGACAGCTAATGATCTTCATTTTCACTGAGGTGGGTTTTTTTCCCCTTTCTGTTCTGTGAATTATCTATATTTCCACTGACAAGAGTGAAATGCACATTTTAATGCAAAGGTGAAGAGTGCATATTGATGTGAAATGTGAGATCTAAAATATTTCATATATTTTAATATCAAGTGCATTTTCTGTTGTAAGCAGAGATGAATTGAAGCATTCACATTTGGATTTGGATAACATTTAGACTTCTGATTTTAGCTCTGACCCGTAACTGAAAGCACAAAAAGGATTTGTATTAAGAAATTTTAATTCAACCTCCATGTAAAATTCTGAATATTTTAACTTAGTGTTCTGGATTTATGCTTTTTCTAGTTCTGAACGATATAATATTTTAATAACTGTCATGTCAGTAAATCTGATAAGCAGATGACATTCCATCTTAGTCACTCTGGAATGAAAATGTAAAAAAAAAAAAAAGACACATCTATAATTTGATTGTACTTTGTGTAGTTTATATGATTTTAACTCTTGTCACAGCTCACTTTCTTGTAGATGTGGTTTTTATTACTGAAAAAACACATTACAGTAAACAGTTGCAGCTTTGTTTATATTTGAAACTGAGCTGTAGCTTGGCATGAATGATACTGGAACCAGACTTGCTACTTGACAATTGAAATTTATTATAATAATAAGGCTAACCTTACAACCACATCTATTTCTATAAGCAAACTTCAATGATATATCAGAATTTCTTCAAAACAGGAGTCTCTTTCTGACTAAGTGAAAGCACAAAGAACTGTAGGATTAGAAGCCATCAAAAGGATCTTCTTGTATATGTTAGTGTTTTGAACTGGAGCTGGGATATCCTGCTTAGTGTGTATATAAATAATAATGATAATGTTAACAATAATAATAATATATAAAAATATACAAATATGCAAAGAAGTGATACACAGTGAAACTGCTCACCACCCGATCACCACAGCCCTGCCTGTTCTCAGCTAATGATCCTGGAGCAGAGAGAGTCCTGAAACTGAAATTTTGGAAAAGAGAGAAGAGCTCAGGCATCCAAGAGAGTAAGAGCTGACTGAGAGAACCAACAGAGAGAGAGAGAGCGTCTCTGGACAGATCCTCATCTATATACTGGGCATGACGTGCATGATATGTGATAGATCATCGGCTGATTTGGGTCTCAATCCTAAACGTAAAGTCAAATCCTAAACCAGTAATTGGGGCTGTGCTCCCTCCCAGCTTCTTCTGGACCTGCAGACACTGGCACAGCAGAGATGCTGAAAGTCCTTGACTGTCCTGGCAGCAACTATAAACATCGGTATGTTATCAACCTTCTTCTTAGCACAAACCCAAAACAGCCTCTCAGTAGCTACTATGAAGAAAGTTAACTCTGTCCCAGTCAAAACCATGACAATTTAATAAGGCGAGAGTCTTGTATTATTTCACGTATGTCAATTAGAAAAACCTTTTCTTTTGCAGTTAAGAATTCTCAGTGTTCACCAGTGTATTGAAGGAAATCTTCTAAGTGGGGATTGCTAAGGCCTTTTGCGAGAAAGTGAACCAAGCCGGAAGGCATAGATAAATGTGATGTCAACATTTTCAAGGTAGCCGATCTGATGATTGCCCCTGTGGCTGCTCTTGATTCATCCAGTCCTGAAATAAGGGTATACATTTCCAACATACTCGACTTTGCTATGTGGCTCTCCAGTAAGTATTGTTTCAGGCTTATCTGCAGTACCTGATATAAGATTTTGTCTGTAGAAGAATATTGTCAGAGTTTGTCTCTGTGACTTAGCTCTTATCCTAGCAGCTATGATTTTTCACTTTCTGTTTCTGGTTTAGAAACTAGTGTTTAACTCCATAGGTGTGAGAGTACATTGAACTTGACAACTATCAGAAGAATAAGAACCTTCACAATTTGGACACCATTGATTAACTGATCCATCTCCAGCGGTTGTGAAGCAGAAGCTGTGATAAGTCTGTCAATGCTGAAAAATTTTACAAGGAAGAAACAAATTATTCCCCATTGCAAGGCTGTCCAAATGCTAATTTTTCCAATAATAAGTCTGACAGTGAAACTGATACCCATGAAGATTTGCAATTCTTTATTTTCTCAAGGCTAGAACAGCACTTCAGATTTTTCACTTAGAATATTTCTTTTGAAAAAAATCCTGTACAAAGGTTTTATATAATAGCCGTCATAGATTACTCTAAAAGCAAAAAAAAACTTTAAAGTTTTCTGCAATTCAAAACTATTTCACTTGCTTATATGGTTTTTTATGTACTTGTCCAAGGAAAAGAACAGATTAGTCCAATGTCTTGTCCATCAGTTATGAAACAAATAATCACTTCAATATAATCTAATGTATATGTGGAAGTAGACAGATGGGAGAGGTAGTCTTTTTAATGAAGATCAGAAATTATAAAGTTTTGGTATTAAAAGTATTGTCAGTGGGAATGAATGATTTGGAAAAAAAATAGAAATTTCTACTTAGTATTTACACAGTATAGATGTCAAGATAGACTATAGTTTAAGCAACTCAATCTTTATATGAGTGATAATTACTTGTTATTTTTACGTGAAGAGAAGGATACACTTAAGGTAGTGCCACTGGGTTTCTGCAAGTCAGTTCCGCTCTGCTTTTGCCATAGACTTTCTGTATTATATGATATTCATAGCTATTTGAGGTATGGCTTCCAAAGCATTGTCTACCTGTCTCTAGAGTTTTGTAAGGATAAATGTCTTAATGTCTGAGTCATGAAGATGCTATGACCTTAACCATTCTATGATTCTATGGTAAGACACAAAGTAACTATGAAGATAAAATGAACATGTTTTTGCTTCTTTCTTGTACACAGAGCTTGCCTTTGTTTCCTGCTGGTTAATCTAGTACTAAATCTATCTTTACTTCTGTACATTGATCTACGGCTTTCCTCTTCCTTTGCACAATCTCTTTATGGGACTCCACAACACCAGCAAATCAGGTAAAGTATTCCTGCCCTTATTCTTATTGAATAATTTATAGAATGCTGGTAAGCCCAATGCTATGTCAGGCTCTCCATCTTATAAAATGATTATAGAGGCACAGTGTGCATGTAACCAGTCAAGAGAAGTGCAAACTCTTTTAGTGACACATAGGTGCATTTTGAGGGAAGTTCAATATGAAAGTTGATGCTTACGTATTTCCACCTTTCTTTTTTTATTATATTTTGCATAATTTTGTCTGAGAAAACAATAGCACCAGCAACACTGTCTTCTTTATTGTGGGTTTTTTGTTCTTAGGGGCATGTGAAAATGTTCTTGAGTTAAGGGGACTACTTACGGATTGAGTGGGATTACTGTTCTGCATTTGTGAGAGCTGTGAGAAACAAATAGAGCTTGATGACCCTGTTCCAAGAGAAGTGCAGGTGATCATCTAACACTGAATCTAAAAGAAAAAACAAACAAACAAAAAAAACCTTGGCAAGTATTTATGTAACTATTGCATGAAACTGAATGACAAAGCATTTTGGAAAATATCAGGGACATATCTGAATTGCCAGCAGCACAACTGAGAAAGGAAAAAAGCTAGACATTAGAAACTCACTAAGTGTAAGTTGAAAGGAGCTTGGACTTGCTAGCAATGATATAGTGTCCTCTTGCTAGGCGATTATGTCAGAGATGCCAGATTATTTCATTTTCTCTGCAGAAAAGCAACCCACAGGGCCCTGAATTTTGGGTGACTACTTGTTTTAGAAGACAGTCATAAATATCTCTGAAGCATGCTAACTTACTTCAGCAGCACTAACTTGAAATATTTGTTCTCAATTTTATCAAGCTGACCTTGTATGTGTCTTTTGGGTGATTAATATGGTGTTAATGGCTTCCAAAAAAAGTTTTACATAATTAAATTTCTGGTGATAGAACAGAGTAATGCCCATTTCTGTGGTTTTCTCCAGCAACTACACACACTAACACAGTCAGTTCTGTGGGTTAGACATATTCTTCTAAACCTGGATAACATGATACCTGAGGTTCAGAAAGGGTCACATGTTTTAGACAAAGCAGAATTAATTATTGACAACTTAGTTCCTATATTGCAAGAATTAAGAGGAACAATTGCTGCTCTAATAATTTTTCTTAGCCAGGAAAATACTACCTGCCTTGTCGGTAGTGGTTCAGTTTCTTCAGAGTGCAGATACACTTCTGTGGACTGAGCTGATGCTGACTTTGGGTTTTGAAAAACAGATGAGAAAAATGAGGTAATATTCTCAGAAATTTGAAGATCCTCTCCTTAATGAAAATACAACAGGTTAATCTATGTCAATCTTGATACCACAGTTACACATTCCGCCAGTTCTGTTGCAAATTTACAAAACATCCTGTTTCCAAGTATGCATGCTACATACCCAGTTATGGCTGATGAAATGGGTAGAGTATATCCTTCTGACATAAATTTTATGTGGGCATTTACCCTAGGAGCTCTTAGCATAAAACATAACCTAAATATTAATAAGGACAAATGTTCAGAACCCAGAACAGGTGTTAAGGTATGCACCTTGCAGATAAAGCCAGTAATAGCTGCTAAGCTAAATCCTCTTAAACGTCTCTGAAATGTTACCTCTTAGCTGTTATGTTTGACTGCTCAAAAAGATGCCAGGATTTTAGTGCCAAGTTTCTGTGATCACTGCCAAGTTTCCTTGAAAAGAGCAAACAAATGATGTTCAACTACTGCTAGATTGTACTGGAAAATAATGTTGAATTTTTACAATATTAATAGTGAAAAAAATACTGGAAATTAATGGTAACAGCAGTTCTTTGATTCAGTGTCAGGGTGCTGCAAGGGCTGGCTGAACCCTGCAGGCTGGGAGTCAGGAGGGTTACCTGGCCTGGCAGATCAGAGGCCCTGTCAGACAGGGCAAGGTCATTTATCCATCTTGTATTGAATCTGGCAGAGACAGAGTTAATTTTCCCCGTAGCAGCCCTCACAGTGCTGTGTTTTGTACTGGTAGCCAGAAAGGTGCTGGTAACACACCGGCGCTCTGGCTACTGCTGAGCAGTGCTCTTACAGCATCAAGGCTGTCTCCCCAATGTTGCCCCCCACACTCCAGGAGGGGTGGTGGGCAACATCTTGGGAGGGGACATAGCCAGGACATCACACCCAAACTGACCAAAGGGATATCCCATACCATATGATGTCAGCTCAGCAATAAAAGCTAAGAGAAAGGAGGAGGGGTGAGGAGCATTCATTATTATGGTGTTTGTCTTTGGGAATAACTGCTACATGTAACTGAAGCCTTGCTTCCTGGGGAGTGTCTATGGCCCTGCCCT
>NW_010120232.1:0-16880 GCF_000699245.1 Pterocles gutturalis | reverse complement strand
CTTGGCGGGCACCTGGCATCCAGACAAGGTTAACCCCCCCACAAGTTATAGAACTGATAGCTTGAAACTATAGTTTTGAAATACTTCTGTGCCAGACTTTGAACTAATAATCAGCCTCTTTGAAGAAGGCCTTTATTATACTTAAAATCTGGACCTAAGTACTCTGAGGAGTATTTTCTAGTCACAGAAACAAGGATCTTCTTTGGGATTGAAATAAAAGGGCTGAGATTCTCAAGTCAATTTACGTTAATCACTAGTAAAAAAAAAAATAATAAACTATTTATTTTATTCCCTTGCATGCTTCCAAGAAAATAACAAAACCTTTCCATACTGACAGATGTAGTTTCTCATAAGCACTGATTTATTTATGAGATGATTACAGCTGGGAGCACCAGCAATCAATCCTGTCTATGTCAACAGAGAATAAGTTTTCACAACAAATTCTCTCTTCCCGGCTCTGGAAACTGGAAAAGCACACTGCAAAGTCTAACTGGAGAAGAGAAGAGAAGAGACTGGGATTATACTCCTAGCTTGAATGTTATTAAAAATGTGAACCATAAGAGAGGTACCACAAATCCTTTTTCCCTCTTTCCAACACGGTACATAGTAAATTGTGCTATTGTTAATAGTGTTTGTAAAAGACTCATTGACCAAAACAGGTATCTGAAATCTGCATGAACTCAATGCTCTGTGTTTGAGCTCAGCTGCTGTAGCACAGAGGCTTGATTAACATTGCTTCCACTAACAGCACCATGAAATAAAAGATTACGTCACCAGAAAAGGTGCTGCAGTCTAATATATAATGGTAAATTTGTTCATTTTGCATTTTTGAAATTGTATAACTGAAAACCAGAAGCTGATCATGTCTACAGTAACACTAGGCCATTATGTAGAAGTGATAATAATCTGCATGTAGAGGACTGCCAGCAGAAGAGCAATAAAACTACAGAAACTGAACCAATTTTTTTCCTTTCTGAACATAACCTATTAGTTAGGTGAAAAGCACTAGCAGACAAACTGTATGTATATATATATACATATATATAATTTTTTTTTTTTTTCCTGGAGGTCCTCTTGTTTGCTCCAGTGAAACATTTCTGGAGTTCCAGTTAAACCATGTTAGTTACTTTTTAATTGGAATTTATATATAGGAGGGGTTGACAATGCTATACCATAACTTAATATCAATCAATCAACTCCTAACTTTTATAGACTTAGTAGTTACAGAAACCAAACTGAATGCTGACAAGGCAATACAGCGCTAAACTTACAAGCACTTGACAAATAAAATTCAACAATATCAAATATTAATTGTGCATTTTCCTGAGACTGTTAGCAAGACAAGCACTTTTAAACCTGACTTTCCCATGTATTAAAGGCAGACAGCAAAATCTTGTCCTGATGTCCCTGATTTAGCCCTAGGTCTATACACAGAACACGTACAACTTTTCAGTTCTATTTCCTCTGTTACACTTGAAGCCATGCAGAAAAACACAGTAGTATTGCACACTGAAGGAAAAAGACATTTTAACATTCATAACAAGCCCAGAAATACCCACAGAGTACAACAACATTGATTTCTGAAAACACACTAAGTGATTGTAGTCAGTAAATAATCTTAAAGGCATAAGCAAAATCGTCAGCCAGTTGACAGGTGGATAAGTAGGCTGACATAACAGCAAGGTACATGAGCTTGTGCCTTACTGGACTCTGAAGTCACTGAGAATACTCATTTAAGTGGCTGCTTGAACAGTCTGGTACAGATGTAGTGAGGAATAAAAAATCAGTCTGTTTAAATAGTTACCACTCATATACGGTCTCTCCTCTGCTTTGTGGCATTGACCAGGGAAAACCTTGTAATAGTTCCTGAATGAATGTAGTTCCTAGCTTGGTGCACTATCACTAAGAAATTCTTATTTACATTTCAGAAACTACAACTGTGATGATTCAGGAGTTGCTTCCTAAGCCCTTCCGCCTTCCTTTTATGGACTGTCATGAGAGATGCGAGGCAGCTGGCCTGGGTGAGTAACCCCCTCAGTCAATACAATTTTAAGATGTCTCTGGAGGTGAGGCAGAACCTGCTGTTACAGCTTTAGTACTCAGACTAGTGCTCAGTCATTCCTTCACACACAGGTGAATTTAGCAGTCCAGGGAGTTAGACTTTCAGGCCGTAGTTGTGAAGATGAGATGGAAGAAGGAGATGGAGGTCCTTTGTAAACAATAATCATCCCCACATTACAACAAGAGTGGCAATTAGTGCATTGTCTTCTCGGCATCATTGTGTGAACTGTCTCTTTACAGTCAGAATGCTCAGAACCTGTATCTAAGTAACATTCTCTCTTTCTACAAGTTATTTCTGAGAAGTATTTTTATTTTATGAAATAATTTTTAGAGTTTAACATAAAATTCAAGTTATAATTTCTAGTATGTTTCTACCAGCATTCTAAGAAATGCCTGTTTTGCTTTTAATCTCTCAGCTTGCCAGTCTGTCTAGATGCTTCTTACTGCCGAGTGTTTCAGTTGCTACAACAATGCTATCCAGATTATATAAATCTTTCAACAAAAATATAAGAAGTCCCTGATAATGTATAATTAGGCTGGATATTAGGAAAAATTTCTTCACCGAAAGAGTAGTCAGACATTGGAACAGGCTGCCCAGGGAAGTGGTTGAGTCACCATCCCTGGAGGGGTTCAAGAAACGTGTAGATGTGGTGCTTAGGGACATGGTTTAGTGAGTTAGGTGGTGTTAGGTTGGACTTGATGATCTTTGAGGTCTTTTCCAACCTTAATGATTCTATGATTCTATGATTCTATGATTCTGGAAAGTCCTGAAATTTCTTTCTTTGAACTAATTACAGTGTTCTCCTGGTGCAAAAGAATATGTCTTTATCTTGAAAATTCTTCCAGGTTTGCTCTTTCAAAGTCTGTTCTCATTTTCCTTCTCTGCTTCCTTTCTTTCACAGAAGCTCCTTCCTTTCTCTGGCAAAGTTCCATAGTGCAGTCATCCAGAAAGGTTGCAACATGCTAACTTTAATACAATTTCCTTTTAGTTGTGATAGTAACTTACTGTAGCAAATTATATAAAAAATAATAATAATAAAGTATTAACAAGAAGTTTAAAGATAGAAGGACTGCAGGTTTAGCTATAGTGTTTCCTACTTTGAGTGTCCTTTTTTGATAATCTCATACTTACAACAAATACCTTTTTTTCTGCAGAAATTTTATTTTATCAAAGCTAAGACCTTTTCTCTAAAACTTCAACAGAAAAATTGAGTGTTATGATTTGGAAGTGCTGCTTTGATGTCTCAAAGGAATTTTCAAGCAGATATGCTCCCATTTTTCTTCTTTGGGCTGAGGTCTTTGTTGAAGTCACACTGAAGCAGCATGTCTTCTTCCTTTGACAGGAGAAAGAGTTTGCTATGGCAGTCGCCACTCGCAGTGTTTCATAACTGAGAAAATAAATTACAACCACAAGATATGCTGGGAACAGTGCTAATTGAAAGAAGTTGATTTAGCATTGGGAAAGCTAAACATTCATCAAAATGTGGATTTTTTCCTGAAAATCTTGTTTATCTGAAAACTCAGGTTTCCATTAAAAACAGGCTTAGTGCATCTTTTCCATCTGTTTTATTCTCCATTAATTACCTTTTACCTGATCGCTCTTCTTCTAAAACATATTCCTCCTTATAAAGTTCCAGTATTTTATGTCTGTCTGATAGTATCCTGTCTTCATCTCCCTTTTTTTTTTTTTTTTTTTGTGTGTGTGTGTCTTTGCTGGCTTCTTTCACTCTTCACAAGTGCTGTATTTAAAAGGAAGGATATGGGAGAAAGGTGGATGTAGGGGAAGAACTAATATGAAATCTTACACCTTTTTCCTTTAAAATGGTTTTGAAATTGCCATGTAATTGAGTGAATATCCAGCAAGGGTATCTGATGATATAATACTGTTGCAAATGCTGTCAGCTCAGTCTGTTGAACTTTCACAATGGTTCTTCAAGGCCTCTACTGAATTGGTTTCATTAACTACTGATAAAATATGTGTAATGCTTCTTTCTTCCCATGCTCTTTCCTTTAACAAGTGGCAATTAAGTACATTCTTCTTGGTTTCCCCTAAGGATATGACCAGCCTGTGGGAGGTCTGTTCCAGTCTGTGCCTTTAACATCAGGAAAATGTTCATAAATAACATTTCTATTTCAAAAACATTTCTATTTCTAAAAAAATAATGACAGTGTTTCTTTCTCCATTTGGATCCCTGCAATGAGACAGTTTTAGAGATGTCTGAATTTTGTTGCTCCTTTCTGACTTGACAAAGTCAGTTTTACAGCTACTTTGTAGCACGGATATGAAGTAACTGTAATAGTGTCTTTGTAAACCTAGCCATCATTTGGGTATGTGTGTGTTATTAAGCATGCAGAGCACATAAAGGACCTGTGGTTTGAACTTTTATTATTTTAATAGATTGCCATTAATGTTTTGAAGTGTGGAGATAATTTATTACAGGTGATGTAAACACCAAAGCAATTTTGATAACATTCTTCATGTGTGCCTGTCTTTAAAGTCAAGAAGCAAAGGTGTAGTTTCAAAAGAAAGATTACCATGGCAACAAAAAGTAGTCAAGGAAAGAAGACATTCTTAATTCACATGTGTCTTTCTAGTCAAGAGTATTCCTGAGATGCTTTTGTTTGATTCATTTACATGATAAGCAAACAAACAAACAAAAATCAAGGATGTTTCTGGACCAAATTTTTTAGATTTATTGATATGAATAAATGTGTCTTACTCTGCCAATAGACTTCACCAAAACCAACAAGTTTACATGAATAAGTGAGGAAAAACAAGGTTTCCCAAGACCACTCTAGCAAATCCTTTTTTTCTTGATGAAGGCTGCTTATCCTTACTAATAATCCCTTGGTGTAACTGAGTGAAGGGTGTAGAGAAGTGAGTCAGAAGAATTCCAGTTTATTCCTAATTTACTTCTAAAATACCTTTGTAGCAGAGTTCAATTTCAGCACATGTTTTGACCTCTGGTGGTTGTTGGTTTTTTGTATTAAATAGAAGGCTTTTACAGGTATGCATGGCAATTAGCACAGGGACGGCTATCCTTGATGATGATCTGTCAATCAGCATGACTATCAAAATTCTAAGACCCTGTGGGATACTGGGTCAAAAGTCTGAATTTTCAGACTGAAATTGCCTAGTGAAGTAGTCTCCTGGTTTCAGCGGACTACTATGAGTAGTCAGAACCCTCAATGCCAAAAGCAAGAGCTGTATTGTGCCAGCATGTCATCAATCACCATAGCAGATAAATTACAAATACAAAATACTAAAAATGCTTTGCTAAAATGTTTTGTTTGGAAGTATTTTTTACAGGTAATCACATTTTTAATTTATGTTGGGTAGAATTGTTAGCATACTTACAATATCACTGCAGGTTAAGTTTTTCTGATGTTTTTCTCTAAATTGTATCTCAGATGGGAAAAAACTAGCATGAGAAATGCACAATAACAGTATGTTTCAAAATACTTCAAAGAGAACTTTCAGTTCTTTCGGGGGTCTAAATTCTACAGGTAGAAAACTCTCTCCACCTACCATGTATGTACACATCCCTTCTTAGGATGTAATTTAAATTCTTTTGGATTAGCAAGGATAAATGCATTCCATTAATGACATTTTAGAATTTATATTTTTGTAAATTAGTGCTTAAGCATATACGCATATTTCATGTATGTTTCACATAATTAATTGTACTTCCCTTGTCAAATAGTTCCATTTGCTAACATAAACTACTTTTAACAATTTACTGTGGCCTTTGGTCACAACTTTGCACCACATCTTTAAACCTAGTTACTTAAAATCGTTCCGAAAATGTGCACCACACAGTGCTGGATAAATTGTTTGATGAATTAAGCTGTGACACCTTCCTTATATGTATCAAAAGATGTATATGGCTTTGACTTCCTTCTCAGCATATCTTGCAGAACTCATGAATCTTTTTCTCCATTAGAGCAGCTCTAACTATGTAAGCAATAGACCCACCTCCCCATTGCTATGTCTTTAAAGAATTGTATTTCAAAATATGGTACTGTTATCCAAATCACACTCACTCCAAGTGTTGAATGTCCTCTGTTGCAAATAATTAGAAGCTCTGACATTAGGAGCAATTGTCCAAGAGTCAGAAAAAGAAAAAGGAAAATAAATTATCTCCTTGAAGTCCTGTTTGCTGATCTTGACAGTTCTTAATTATGAGAGTGCCCATGATGACTACTTGTCTATTTAGTAAAAAATGTAGTGAAATAAGTCAAGACCTTCTTCTCAAGACCTTTTGTTGCACCTTAAGTTGCCCACAAATTCAGTGTGGTTCTTCTTGCATTTGCCATGTCCTTGTTTGCACAGGAAGCCTTTGTCCATCTTTACTCTTTGACCCACACCCAACTTCTATTGCTTACATCGGAAGGGAGCTCCTCTTTAAAACTAAAGGCCGAGCTGGATCCTGTAATTTGATAGTGGTGATTAAAATAAATGAACACAACAAAATATTTTTCACTTACTGAAGCAATCATGGATATCTCTTCCATGTAACAAAATCTTTTGGAAATATACTTACGAATCATACAAACTTCAGTTCTCATAAAAACTTAAATAACCTTTCCAGAGTAAAGAGATTTTTAAACCTTTGCAGAAGTAGACTTCTGAAGAGAGTTCAAAATTCACCACAAGGGAGTCACATATATATAAAACACACTTTTTTTCCCACTTTATTTGTTGACAGTATTGATGAGATTGTAGGATTCACCTATTGGGTTTTTTTCATTTTCTCTGGAGAAAAGACAAAAAGTCATTATTCAAGTATTTCACACCCCCATGATAACTGGACCTGAAAGAAAGAGAGGCTTAAAAATTGAGGTTTAGTTATAGAAAATGGATGTGTAGTCCAAACTATTTTTTAATTAGAAAAAAAGTAATTTAGGCAATTCTAATTGCTTAGCAATTTCACTGTCAAAAAGATATTGTATTTTTTAAATTTTGTATGTACCATGTAGACCTATGTCTAACTTCTTAACAGAAATTCCAGCAGATAAAATTAGCAAGTAAATAAATACGCAAGTCTGTCACTAAAGATAAATGTTTATACTAATATTAGAGTTATGTTTTTATGGTGATATTGTCTGTGTTTCTTTAAGCGTGACAAGTATTTTCGGTTTACATATCCAATATGATACACTATGTATAAGCAAGAAATGAATCTCTCTTGGGTTTTTGGAATTAAACTTATTGGTGAATTATTTTCCTATTTATGTCAACATAAGTAATTGCTCTAGGCATGAGGAAAAGAGGAACACAATTACATGGCTTTATTAACATGACTGAAAACTGGATTATCAAAATGAAAGGTAGCATTTCTAACACAAGCATCTTAAAATAATGATTTTAAAATAGAGGTATGAAATAATGCTTGAATGGTAAATTGATTTCCCACATTTCTCTTCTTGCAGGTTTCCTGTTAAAAAGTTGTTCTTGCTGGTGTCAAAAAATGTGACTTGACTAAGTACGATTATTTAAATAACATTATATCACTGCTGTCTTTTTCCTGGGCATCTTCTCTTCTGATAGCTTTCTATGTGCTAAGCATGCACAGGCAGGCGAAGTCTTCATGTGTACCATCTGTAGAGAATGTGATCAACCAGCTCTTTGAATGATAATCGTTATCTGAGATTATGTGGCTGAGGGAAGGGAATAAGTTTTAGAATTTTCAAAGTATGTTTAATGTCAGTCCATCCACTAAAATTGATCACAGTTTTTCCACTGCCTGAAGTGAGAACACTAGAGATTGCATTTCTTCATTGTATAAGCATCTTTTATACACTCAGACAAAAAAGACAGTGACTTTTTGTTCAGCTGGAGGTAATATATCTCTCATTAAAATATCTGTGGATTTGTATGACTCATCCCAGATTCATTTTTTCCTCTGTAAAGACACTAGGGTATCATGACTCTTTTGATTAGGAGTTTGGCACAGAGACTGGCAGAGGCACTGGAAATGCTGCAGGGGAGTGAGTACCAGAGTGGAACTGCCCCAGCCTTTCCCCTCTCCTGTTCCCACCCTGGGTCTGTGCAAAGTACAGAGATGTCTCTGCTAGATTGCTGGTGTAGCTCTCCTGAGCATGAACACACTGAAGAGAGAGTTGCATAGTATCTCAATATCCACTGCCACTATTTGTCACCCGCCTCCTTAGAGTGATATTTTTCTGAACATTCCTTTGCATAATGAATGAGTAATAATGAAAGATAATAACATTCAAGAAGATATTTCTCTTGAGCATACACCATACTAGCAACAGGAGGCTCTTTCAGTACACTAGTACTGGAGATTAGTGAAGCTTTTTTACCCTGTAAATGCAACCCATCCTGCTCCCATCATGCTAGTTAAAAACTACAAAAACAAGGAAACCAACAGTTAGCTAAAGCAATTTTGGGGGAGGCAGCAGGGAGGGAAGAAGAAGAAAACATCTGTCTTCACCCTGAAGAAATCCTATTCAGTAGGACAACTACAGTGCAGCTCCCTTAGCTTCTACTGTAAGCATCGTATTTCACCAAGAAACCCTCAGCAAATAAGTCTTAATTATGGTGTAAGGTACATAAAACTGTATGTATACATGTAGCTCTATAAAAGTAAGTTCAAGTGATGTTTAAATGGATCCAAATAGTTCTATGATGATTGAAGTAAATCACAAAAATGTTGGTAAAACGTCGTTCAGCAAAAAAGTGTGTGCTTACTGCAGAGAGAGAGGAATGTAAGTGTATTTTTCTTAACTGGGACACAGTACATTTTTGTTTTCCATAAAATTTCTTGATCCCTGAATTCCTGTAGAGATAGATATATAGATACACATAAATATGCATGTATATGCACATTACACGCAGAATAAACACCCTCTATTTAATTCTGTGTTCTATCTAGGAAAAAAAATAGTGAAAGGCTTCATTCTGCTGTCCATATTCATAGTAAGTAGTGCATGAGACCACAAAGTTTCTTACTTCAACTGATAGGACTGTTTCTAGTGGAAACATGTAGAACTCTGGTGGTATCTAGTGATGGATATTAATGTCAGATTCATAAAGATTTGACTTATTTAGACATCCAGCCCATGGACACTGGTCTAAATATGTTACATACTGTCCCCAAACATAGAAAAGTTTTTTGGTTTTGTTTTTGTTTTTGGGTTTTTTTTTGTTTGTTTGTTTGTTTTTTTAAATACAGCAAACTTTGTAGTACAAGCACTAGCTGTTTCTTCTTTCAAATTTTCATTATCTGTGGCAATGTAATTTCTGGGTCATAAATGTGTGTTGCTAACCAAGATGCTGCAGGAAATTGAAGTCCCTGTGAAAGAGACAGGAGATAGTAAATTACAACATGTAAATGTATGGGCTGAGTATTAATTCATTTTAGAAATATGATGTTAGAAATAGAAGAAAATCCAAACCTCTTACTAGTTGGGTTTTTTTCTCTTTAATGGAAAATTATGCAAACCAAAAGCCAAACAAGCTCTATGCTCTCTAACAAGAGTTGGGTGATGGAAAAATAATTTCCCTAGGAAATTATAATAAATAATCACATAAAATATAATATATCTACTACAAACTTTTGAAAGACTCCTTTAAGTTTGTATATCTGGTACTAAATCTAACAGTGGCCAAGTACAAGAGTAGAACCAAGAAGTTTCCGATAGGAAGGCATTGAAAGAAGGACTCAGGTAGGAGCACTGAATCAAAATTTATGATAATCAGAACAGCCAGAATAGATAGTTATGTTTGTCACTTTTTTTTTTTTTTTGTTAACAAAGCAATTTAAAAATGTTAAGTAAGCATCAGCAAATGGATTACTAAATGCCAGTTGGTATTGCTTTTTTTTTTTTGATGTGATTTACCAAACTGTAGTCTATTTGTTAAGTATTAATTAAATGAACTAAAAACTCATCATAAGTTTAAGGCCCCAATAAGTATTGAATGTTTATTTGTTGCATTAATTGCCTAAAGGTACGCAAATTAATTGCATGTCATCAAAGTTTATTTCATGCTTTTATTTTGTGCTTTAGCAAGCACACTGCTGAATATTAAATATATAATGATATTCCCATCTACCTCACTTAACAAATTGTTTCTCTCATCTCCATTGTTGTCAAGTACACACCAACATATCTGAGCAATAGTTCAAATCCATAACTATTTATTTTGCCATATCAAATGCAGTATGTGATTCATACTGGAAAACAGAGCATTAAGAAAGGAAAAGGTCTATCAGTATGGAGTTACAGCTGGGACACTGCAGCCCCCTTTCCACTTCCCTGTAGGAGCGGTGCCAGTATGTGTGTCTCTGACTCACCCCTTCCACTTCTCTTCAGACCTCCAAGGCATGTGACACAAAGGAGCAGAGGATCTAAAATGCTGCTTTAAGAGTGCAAGGAGATTTCAGTGAAAAAGGAGGTTACACAAAACCCCCTCAGTCAAATTTTTCTTCACATGAAAGAAGAAGCAGAAATGCACATGCAGACATTTATTTGCAACACAGTCTATCAGTGGGGAGACAGGATAAGAAGAACATGCTAATGGTTGCAATAGGTGCTTTCAAGACCCAGCTGCCAACAATGATAGCGTAGTTTCCAACAGAGAAGAGTCAGAATTAAAGATGTAGCTGCTACCTTCCCCCTGTTCTCCATTTCTTAAAGGAAATTTAACTCAAATTTACTTCAGATAGGTGCAAGTCCCTCTTACTGAATATTTACAACTTGTCTTAGGTCTGTGATGCTTCATGTTTCAGAAGTGAGTATTCATGGTGGTGCTGTGGAAATGCTGGTGCCAAGTCAGTGCAGAGGGAACAGCTGAAACACTAGATCACTTGTAAGTAGTAGGTGCACCTACAGTAACATTAAAGTTAGGCATTACAGGGAGGAGTAAATATCCCAGTTACCCCTGCAAACCATACTTTGGGTAAAATCATGAAACAGACTTCAAGAGCATGGCCCTGATTCCCTTCGAGTGAAACTAAACTGGCAGACAAGTCCCAGACATGCACCTAGTGCATTCCCACTTCTAGGGGGCATTTTGTTCACAGGTCTAGGCACCTAGTGCATTCCCACTTCTAGGGGGCATTTTGTTCACAGGTCTAGGCTGATCTGAAGTAGGCTTTTGTCATTTGAAGCATGCTCAGTGTCAATGTCAAGTCCTCAGTGCTAGCTGTTCAGGTCACAGATACACATTTATTGCTCCATATTACTTCATAATGTAGACACAGCAAGAGTCTGCTTGTGGATATGTCCTCCACGGGTTGGGGTGGGGGCAGGATGAGGGCTCATAAAGCATCCATATAGTTGTTATGATTTACTGGCAATGATGAATTTTTTTTTAATTCATGTCTGTTTTAGATTAAAAATACCTCAAAAATAATATGTCACAACCAGCTGTTTTTTTAAGAAAAGTATTTTTCAAACTGTTTTTCAGTTCAAATTTGAAATGTACCTCATCCAACTTAGTCAGCCAACGCTGCAATAAAGCGATTGCCTCTAGTCAAGGTAAGTTATTCTCATCTTCAGACAATGGGTCTTTCTTGTAGAAGGTGCTGCATGATTTAAGTTCAAAGTAATGTTTTAGGTTCAGCTACTAATCTAGGAAGAAAAGTTTAAAATGTGCTTTTGTTTGCGTTCCAGCTGACTTCCTGACTCAGTGTAGAGGTTCTCCTGTCAAAAGCCCCAAAATGAGGAAAGCAGAGGAGCGTCTTTGGCCTATGTAAGGAGACAATGCACTCCACAGAAACATAACAAAACAAAAAAAAAACCCTCAAATTACCCTGCCAATTAGTTTCAAATTCAAGGGTTCCTCCTTCAAGCAGGCTGTGGTTTCCGCAGGTTTCATGATTCAGTCAGCCTGTCACTTCTAAAGAGCTGCTGCAGCAGTTGAGGAAGCCTGTTGTCCTCACATAATCCTGATGAGTCACACTGTGACACCCCGTGAACCCGATACACAAAATTCTGCAGTCCTGCATCCTAAGAGTCCATGCAAATCCTTTGTCAATTTTGATTTACATGAATTTGCAAACTGAGAGTTCTGCTTTGAATTTGGAATATAATCTTATGCTTACAGGCAAAACAAACCTCTAAACAGCAGTGTTCTTTTTGTTTCATGTGTAAGCCATGCAAAGTTGTGACTTGTGAATGTTTTTGATGTTAATGTGTAAAGAGGATCACATTTGATTCTGGTTCTTTTGAAAGGTCAGTGAGTCATGAACAATTCCGCATTGAGCAGGAGTAATTACTGAGATTTTCTACAATACATCTGAGCCCTAGAGAATGGGGCTGAGCTTTGGTACTGAAATTTTGTTAGAATTGGTTTGAAGCTAAGAGAAATAATTACTTGATCTTTACTGCTTTTAACAAAAATGTTGAAAGCAGTGTAGCTTTAGTCCGAGAAAGAATTGTGAGTGAAGTGTGTCTCTGTTTTGAAACCAGAGCCTGAAGCTGGTGGTACTGCTAATTCCAACAGTGACAACAGGTAGGAAACAGTGAGAATATGTTTAATATTTCACTGTAAAGGAAGGAAAAAAAACTGAAAAAGAAGTCTATTATGGCTGGGTGAACTGCTACCCCAGTCCCTAGGAAAAAAAAGGTTTGTATGTTTGTGTATAAAAGCAGTGCTATGAAACAGGAGTCACTTAAACTTATTGGCTGTGTTTTACTCATTCTGCAATACAGAAGTCTCAGTATTTGAGTTCTAGTGTAAATCAGCACTGAAATCTGACATGAAACTATTATATCTATTAAACAATGTTTGTGGTGTTTGTGTTGCTAGACAGGCTCATGCATGAGCTGGAACTGGAGACCAGGTTTGTCATGCATACAGAAACTAAACTCTGATTTCTGCTCTAGTGCTCCTGAGAGCACCTCAGCCTAACCCTCGTGCAGGACAAGGTGCAAGATGAGAGTCAGGTTTGAAATATGAGAAAGGGTTTGGGTAGTTACAGCTTCTGAGGGAGCTAGTATTGACTGTATGGATACTTGTGTTTCAAAGCCTAGTCAAACAGATTAACAATTTGAGGGCTCTGCACTGGGGCAATCTGGTGGATAAGAATTTGTGCTATTTTCATTTGGAAGGTGACAACAAGGATCACGGTTTTACAGCTAATTCTGGTGTGTGCTGTCCTCAGGGGAGGAAGGTGCCTGTCTGACTCGAATTTAGTTTTGCAGATCAACAGTAGCCCACAAGCTTATTAAGCCAAGGTAAAGGCTCAGGCTAAGAACAGATAAGTGGTGAAACAGGACATACTTGGAACCAGACAAATGGAATGTAATTTAAGAAATATTAGAAATATCTGAAATAATTAGACTTTAGATAAGAATAAAATGAAATTTAAAGGTATAACTGAAGCTCATATACATATGTCTGATGTAATGTTAAGCTAATTACATCAAGGAATTTTAACAGTAATTTAAAGTAGTGAGCGATTCCAAGTAATATGTAAAATCTGTTCAATGTCCTGGATAAATGCTCAGGAAGCTATGTTATACTCTAATACTCCCTTGGCTGACTTGTTAACAGAACCAAAGACGGATATATTAAATTTAACTGAGGAAAAACACTTTTTTCTTTTTTTTTAATACTGACATGGCCAAAGTAGTGGGGTATTTTTCTGTTGTTTTATTCAACTTGTAATTTACAAGCTATAAGTGATGATAAATGATCCTGGATTGAATCTGAACACATGAAAAAGAAAAAAAGCAGGGAGAAGAATAATATAGATGACATGACATTATTAAAATGTCATTTTAAGTCAAAAGTCATGCTCAGGACAGAACTAGTTTTCACTGCGATATTAAAGAATAATATTTTCTCTTTATCATGGAGTTACTGCTTTTAAATATATAGTGCTAATTAAATTAAATGTCATGCAAGGTCAGGAATTATTTAATCTGTGTAAATTATAAAGAGAATAATTATTATAGTCTATATTTCCGTGGTCATTTGCAGGCTAGTGATATTTGCCTTATTTTTTTAGAGTATGAGACAGAACATTTTAACACCAGGGTTATAAAAGTGATGTAGTGGCATATTTTACTCATTTAGATTATGTAAGAACTCCTAGGGCTGTTCGAATATTTTGGTGACCAAATTCACGGATTCCTGGAACTAACAGTGCTCCCAGTCTGGAGTAATGGCACCTGCTTTCCCTGTCATCATTCATTCTCCTTTTCCTCACTTTCCTTGAAAGCACATAAGTAGATATGCAAGGATAGTAAAATCATGACATGAGTTATGGCCCCTTATCTTTTCCTCTCTGCTTTCCCCTTTTTGCTGTGAAATCACAAAAAAAGATGGACCTATAAATAAAGCAGTTAATGACATCTGATTTGGCATTCATTATTTCAGGCCATAAGTTACTTCTCTAGTATGTCATGTTTGGCTGAACTTCTAGGATGACTGTAATTAATGTACTTTCAGTTACTTTTCTAAACTGGTGGAAACCTGACATCTTGATGCCGTTGGCATAATACATGCGGTATATGAGCTAAACGATTCTCTGATCTAGAGGCAAGCAGGCAGAACAACGATTTCTGCAAGAATGCCTGGGATGGATGTTCACCCCAGAATTGGAATAGATCAGATTTGATAATTGTCAAGGCCTGGTACTGAGCACACTTGTTTAGTTACCAAATGTGGTTTTGAATTGGAAAACTGTGCAAGGAAATTTGAAAGCTGTTGACAATTCAGATTCATTTATCTTCTAATGGATAGCAGGTGTCTTTTTAAAATTTGTATGTGAAAAAACATATGAATATATTGCTGAACTGCAACAATTCTGCTTTTGTTCATCAGTTTTCAAATAACTCTCTACATTAACAGCAGTTTATGAAATACCATTATGAAGCTCAAGATTGGTGTTAACCTTACTGGTTTAACTTTCTGTGTTTACAAATGTGTTGAAAACAGAAACATTTCTAGCAATTAACTTTAGTGTACTGCAAGAACAAGCAATATAAAACTTGATTTATGTCAACTGGTATGTTGAGTTGGTTTTACTGCTGATTTAGTTTGGCTTGTTTAGTATTTTGTTGAAACATGGGCTTTGGTACAATTTGCTTCCATTTAATCATTGAAAGCAATTTAAGTATTAATCTTAATAATTTAGTAGACAGGCTGAATTATTTGTTCATTTCCTTTAATTTATGTTGTCTTAGCAAATCAACAACTGTGTTATTTCTTAATGAGGGTTGTTGTGTGATTGCAGGAGAGAAAATTGCCTCCCTCAGTCTGCTGGAAAAGCAGGTATGTTCTCATACTGGAAGAAGTCTTCAATAGTACTCTTTCTCTCTCTCTCTCGTCTCTCTTGTCTCTCTCTTTTTCATAGTTTCTAAATTACACAATAAAAGCCTTTGTATACGAAGAATAAACTGCTTACTGCATTGCCTAAGATCATTTTATTGGTCTGTGTTTATTTACCACAGAGAAATTAACAAGGAACTAAAAATCAACACAAGTGTGTATCTTTTGTTTCCATTTCTACAGAGGACTGCAATGTACTACAGATGACTGAAATGCTTTTAAAGTACTTATTCCAGCTATTTAAGTTATAATGGTTAGTCATAGTTGGCCAAATGAAATCACCAAATTATTGTTGCTTATCTCATATGAAATAGGTATTAGAGAGACATTCTGTGGGCTTGAGACCCATTCTTAAATGTAGCAGTTACTTTCTGCAACTGAACTATGTTTTCCATCATCTTTTATGCTCATTAAACTATGTTGAATGGTCTCTAATAAATGTGATCTCCAGAAGAGTGTAATCAATGAAGTATCAGGACTCTATCCAAAAGGTTTTTCTAGTGTTATACTTTTACACAAAACAAAACACAGCAGTGCATTTGAAACCATTAATACTGTATGACTGTTAGCACTAAGAAGAGTTGGATTAGATTTAATAAGTTAAATCCAGGCCTTAGTGTTCAATATGAAAGCCTACTCACACTCACATACTCTACTCATTTTTTGTAACAGCAGAAGACTTTTGCTAATAATTCTAATTCTTCCCATACTTCAGTTAGAATATGTATATCATGTGTTAGTAGAAGATACTTCCATACGTAGGGGGGAAATTCAGAATATAGTTTATTTGTTTAAAAGGATGGCAATTATCATTCCAATTCACCGGAGAATAGCAGCTTTCTCATCTATATTGCATCATTCATTATTTGTTTACAGTAAACCAACAAAAAAATCAGTGAACAAGTGACAAAGTCATTGCCATGACTAAGAGAAACAAGAGCACCTTCCCTCAAATTAGACTATATCCCAGTGAAATGTTAGGTTGCAGTAACAAAATAAATATTTCAAAGCCTTTTTTTTTAAATGTTCAATTTCCAAATTTTAAGTTAAAAGAATGTTCGTGTTTAAAGCTTAAAGACATCAAAGGAAAACATTATTGTTTGTCTGTCAGAGTGCTGAAAATTAAGATCAGATTCAGAGATGGAAGCACTTCTTTTCCAAAGGGGTGATAGATCACATTTTCCACATTAGTTTTGTCTCTGGAGGAAAAATCGATGCTATTTTCAACTGAAACATGGTATGAGCTATTACAAATTGATTTTTTGGTAGATTTGTAAGGACTGAACTATTGCTTTTGATTTCTGAGGCCCAGGTATTTGCCAAGGCACTAACTTTGTGCATAAGTGACTGGGGCAGTTATTTTTTGAGTCTGTCAGGGTAATATAGCATAAATGTAATTAAGATATTGAAACCCTTTTGTGTGACTGGGTTATCAGAATCCAAGATTAAAATTGATCTGTAGCTCAACTGATTATTTTTAAATAGATTCATAGAATCATTAAGGTTGGAA
>NW_010120231.1:0-330 GCF_000699245.1 Pterocles gutturalis | reverse complement strand
GGCGTGATGGGTTTCCCCGGTCCCAAAGGCGCCAACGTGAGTATTTCACCGATTTCGAGTGATTTTAACCCAAACCGGGGCCACCCCGGAGCCCATCACCGTGGCGTCTGTCCTCCCTTTAGGGCGAGCCTGGAAAAGCCGGAGAGAAAGGACTCCCCGGGGCGCCGGGGCTGCGGGTGAGTTGTTTTCCCTCCCTTACCACCCCTCCCCCCAAAAAAAATCATATTTTGGGGGTGCTCCAGTGTTGGGGTCCCTGGAGGTGTCTGCAGGCTCCGAGTGGGGAAACTGAGGCACCCCCCCAAAAAAAAACCCCATATTTTCGCGGTCCTC
>NW_010120230.1:5432-7251 GCF_000699245.1 Pterocles gutturalis | reverse complement strand
CCCACAGGCTGGGTGGATCCCCCAGCAATTGCACCCTTGGAAGAGGTGCATGGACCAGAGCTGGCAAATTCCCTGTAAGAAGATGAGCCGTGTATGGGGAATGAGCCTGGGCAATGTAGTAAGCACTGCAAAAGGAAAGATGGTCTCTGCTGCTCCTTGTGCCTGGGAAACAAGTCAGCCTGCATAGAAGGGTGCAGATGGGTTACAGACTGGTCACTGCTGCAGAAAAAGAGGGGGGACAAAAATTTTGTTTCTCTTCTTCTGACCCCCCTCCCCCCCGATTAAGGGCAAACAAGACTAATGCAAAGCAATACCCATTTCCTTCCGTTGGGGTTTCCAGAGCTGAGGATCAGCTCCTTTTCTTTTGCTGGAAAGTGGACACCAAAAAATGCATTCTTAGTTGCCCCCACCTCCTGTGTGCCAGTGCTTGGGTAGAGAGTGCCTGGATGCACTCTCCTGCTGGGGAGGCTTTTTCTTTCTCTCTTTTATTCCCATGAACAAGGCTGTATTTCAGCCTCAGTCCAGCTGCAGAGAATGGCTTGAATTCAGCTTCACAGAGTGCAAACGGAGGCTGGCCTGCTGGGGTAACCTCTGAGTCTCCCGGTATTGAGAGATATATCTGCTGGGGATGGAGGGATGAGCATCAGGTTCAAAGTGCCTGCAGACCTTCCAGGGCAAGAGGTGGATAATAACCTTCTCTCTACCTGGACTAGGCTAGGGGAGCAGAGTCTGGGTCCAGATGCACCATGGTCCCTACCTCTGTTCTGGGACAGAGTGAAACCCTCATGGGAAACATGTTTGCATTTGGCTGTGGGGGGCCTTGATCTCATGTTTCAGTTTGTTTAGCACAGTTTGCAGGTGAGAAAAAGCCTATGCAGCTCCCCTGTCAGTCTCTCATCCCTTTTCCCCCAGGGATTTTTGACTCCATGGATGCTTTCATCCACAGCTGACAGAGCGCAGTGCATCTCGGGGGCAGTTGTCCTTGTGGTTCATGAAAATTGGCTTCTTGGTCCTTGGCACAGCCCCTGGGGGAAGAGGTCCACCCTGGACTGCTGGAGCAGTGATGCTGCTGCAGCACAGACCCTGAGGTGTCTGAGTGCAGCATCCATTAATCTTGCCTGAACACAAACTAGTGACAAATCCCTGGAGAAACCCCAGCTCTGCTTGTGTTCAGGCTTTGGGCTGATGGGGCTGGGACAGGGGTTGTTTTGTCTCCCTATTTCCTCCTCTGATGCCTGTCCTATCCCTCTCCGTACAGTGCAAGATGTCGGTGAACGGGCAGCGGGGTGAGTGCTGGTGCGTGGACCCCATCCACGGGAAGGTGATCCAGGGTGCACCCACCATCCGTGGGGACCCCGAGTGCCACCTCTTCTACACAGCCCATGAGCAGGAGGACCGAGGAGCACACGCCCTGCGGAGCCAGTAGATGGACGTGATCCTGCTTGCTGGAGGCGGCTTGCCGTGGCCCCAGTGCTGGATTTTACATGGGTTTCAGCGTGTCTCTTTAGGCTCTGGAAGAGACTGGGGTTGGGTCCTGAGTGCTGCCCTCCTTCCCCTGCTGCCCGGCTCCTGGGGAGAGGAGGGATAACGGGAGGGGAAGGGCAGTGGGGGGGTTGCAAGGAGAAGGGACTGCTTTCCTATAGTCTTTCACCCAATGTAAGCCAGAGAACCGGTCTTTTTTGCTCCTCGCCCTGTGGCCCTGCTCTCCCTGCTGCTTCGCGGCATCTTCCCGCACCCTCCAGCACCGAGCACCCCGTGTTCCCTGACACGTCCCAGGGGACAAAATCCCTTGCCAGGGGTGGGAGGGGGGACAAAAAGC
>NW_010120230.1:1534-5383 GCF_000699245.1 Pterocles gutturalis | reverse complement strand
TGAGACCAAAGACTGTAAATACTGTGCCGCCTGCCTATTGTGTCCTGCCGGTCCCCTGTGCCCCAGCCTGGCCCTCGGTCCAGGCATGGGATGTGGTTTGGGAGGGAGGGAAGGAGGAAAGCACCCTGCTTCCCAGCTGGAACATGCTGGTGTGGTCAGAATGCATCCCCCAAGGAGTCATCAGCAAGGGAAAGGGCTAAGGATGAGGCAGCCCCCCTCCCAAAACACTCATGGGTGCTTCTGTTCCCTAGGCAGGGGCACAGCCAGCCCCACAGGGACCTGGCTGCAGCTGCTGGTCTGGGAAGATGGGGCCTTTGGGTGATGGCAAAGCTAAACACTTGGTTTTCTGAGGGGTTGGAAGTGCTATTGCCCAGGATTTCTTAGGATCACCTTGTGCTGAGGGAGCTAAAGTGAGCTTGCTGGGTCTGGGTGGGAGGATGCCTGTGTAGATATAGGATAACAAGCCAGGGAGTGTCTCTGTCTCTTTCTCTCTCATTCGTTCTTTCTTTGTTTCTAGATAGGAAAAAACACATCTAAAACCTGCACTCCCAAGCAGCTGCCCTTGTCCCTCCATTTTTGTTTGGGACTGGAGTGAGCATCTGCTATTCAGCACACACTTTTTCTTTTTTTTTTTTTTTTTTTTTGGTAAGTAAATTACATTATATATCTTGCTTTGTAAAGGCCCTAACACACATGCACCCCTCTTCCCACACACATTTGTATAGACTAAATCCAAGCAATTCCAGGAGAGATGTTTCTGCTGTTATTTTACCTGTTGATTTCTTCCTGTCCAGAACATACCAATGCTTAGAATAAGTAACTTCCCCGTTGCCTAAGCAAGGAGATTTTGTTTCCTTTCCCACTTTTTTTCTTTTTTAATATAGATACCATTTGCAGAGCAATTGCAAAAATCCTCTCCTTACAGTAAGTCTTGGGCTTTCCTTAAATGAAATCAAGGGGGTGGGGAAATAAACTATCTCCCAATTTCTGGGAAATGTTTCTGAGTAGCAAACAGCCTCCAGAGCCCAGGTCCTCTGTGGGCTTAGGCTGAATAGGGTGGAGGTTCCCTGGCAAGCATGGGGTCTGGCTGGGAGCACCCGAAGCTGCCAGCACACCCTGCTCACCCCCAAAACACCAAATGGTGCTGGAGAAACACCACATCAGGGTCCCTACTGCTAATACCCACCCCCAGCCAGGGACTTTGATCTGAATGAGGAAAAGCAAAAAAAGCCCAGCAGGCTCTGGAGAAAGGGGAATGCTGGGGTTTGTTGCCTTTTCCCCCCTTCTTGGCCCCACATTTCAGATCCTGAGTGCAAAGGGCACAGGTGATCTCTGCAAAGTAAGCCCCTCACAACTTTGCAGGGGTTTGGATGTGGCAGTAGAGGAGACAGGGAGAGGACCCCCTTTGGAAAGTCAGGGGTGGTGGTGTGTGCACGTGGATGAGAGGGAGCGAGAGTGTGTGAGAAAAAGGAAACACACCTGCATGCAAAGCTAAGTAACTGTAAAAGTGCTACCTGTTTTCTGTTAACATCTGAGGGTGTTCTGCTTTTTCATGTAAACCTTGCACATGCTGGCTCTCATCTGCAGTTTGTACTTTTGTTTAGGAATCAGGAAGTTTTCTTTGTGTTTTTCTCTTTTGGAAAAGCTGAGCTGCATAAAGTTGGAATAAATTAAATGGGATGCCAGAAAACTGTCATCTTCCCTCTCCCCTCTGTTCACAGGACACATTTTCTGATGTATCACATGCGAATTTGAGCTTGTTCAGCTTTTGTCCTGGGAGTGTTTAAAGAGTGGGTTGGACAAATGGTAATGGGAGTCAGGCCTTTTATCATTACTGGTCCCAGCTGGATGAGCGGGGAGGAACTGGTGTCCCTTGTCTGCTGGCCTGCTCCACATGTGGTACCTTGTGAGTCCGCAAAATGCAACCGTGCCCTTGAGTCCGCTTAAGTCAGTGTCTGGCCAGCACGTGTGCAGGGACTGTCTTCCTGCCTGACAGGGTGGAAAAGGGTGGTTGTGTCCTGCATTGCTAGGAGGAGAGGAGGGCAACGTGAATGCCCTGTCTGGAGTGATGCTCCCTGAGCTGCCAAGAGGCTGCATGAGGGTTGTAGTTTCCTGCTACTTGAGCAGGGGAGCAGCTTTGCAAGGGAAGGTCCCTCCTACCCAGTGCAGGGATTTCAGGGACCTTGGCAGATGCTTGGGCAAAGGCTGTAAGGAGAAGGGAGCTCTGCTCTTTCCAGCTCCCCAGCCTTGATATTTCAAGGGCATCTTGGGTTTGCAGTTGCATACAACTGTGCTGTTTATTAGCCAGCAGATGGACCTGTTCTCCATGAATCACCCAGCCTTCTTTAAGCATCTCGCTAATGGTTTTTGTCTCCTCTGCACCCTGTGTAGAGTTCCTTGGCTGAGCAGGGTGCTGCAGAGAGAAACCCTCTATTGGGGACCCTCCCCTCCCATGGCTCTCCCCCTTCGCTTGCTCAAGGAGAGGAAAATTTGAGCCAGCCAGCAAGCCAGCCTTAGTGTTTCTGTGTGAAGTCTTTGCCCAGAATAGACTGCTGGGAAGAGGCAGGGAGGCCTCGGCTGCATGTGGCCTCGGGGCTTGGCTGAGCTGCTCCGCTCATGGGGTCATAGAGACAGGTCCCTTGAAGGTCCTGCACCTTCTCCCAGGGTGGGAGGGGAGGCACTGCCTAAGGGATGGTACAGCTCAGTGCTTGGGGCAACATCGGGGGAAGCAAAGAATGATAATTAAAAAACCAACCTGTGCTGTATTCAACTAAAATTGCAGCCTTGAGGGAGAGGCCCTGTGTGGCCCCTGACTGCCAGCATCCAGGTGACTGTGGTTTACCTTTGGCCTCCCCAAAGGAAGGCAAAACCACCAGGCTCATTTCCCATCTGTTTTCTTCTACCCTATGCCAGGGGGTAGATGCTGAGTGGGATTGATGCATGCCGAGAGGCTGGGTTGTGGCAGGGAGCACCAGGAAAATGTATGGGAACAAGAGGCAGCAAGCAAAGGGGGCTGCAGGGGAGGGGGGAGGGTAACCAGGATGGGGATGGGATGTGAGCTGGAGAACATGGGAAAAGGAGCAAAATCAATGCTTAATCCCATCCTGTTTTGTGCCCCTGGGGGAGCTGAAGGTGGCTCAGGAGATGCTGTGGGGGAGGTATGCTGGTAGCACTGTGGGGCACAAAGATACTCCAAGCCAGATGCTGCCTATGGAGGACTGGGGTGGGGCACCCAGAGGTGCCCGAGCCCAGTCCAGCCATGCCTGGGACCACCTTCTGGTTCAAGGGCTGGAGGTGGCCTTTACATCTGAATCAAGAATGCGAGGGGGAGAGGAGCCCTCAGCCCAGCAAAGGGGGCTTGCAGCCAGCCAAGCTCCTTGCAGAGGAGCGGAGGCACAGCAGTTAAGGCACAGGGAGCAGAGTTTTGGGGTTGCAACACAGTCTTGAAGGCTATGTGTGTGTGTGTGCTTGAATCTTGGCTCTGGGGTTTCTGTGGGCCACCTTTGTGCCTTCTATACGCTGGGTGATCAGGTGTGCAGCCAGGCATTGGGAACTGGCCAGCAGGAGGTGGGGTACCAGCTCAAACCCAGCACCTCGGCCGTGCACACTGTGCTGGCAAACCTAGAGTGTTAGTATGGCATAGAAATGATACACTAGTGTAATATAAATAATATTTAATACCGATAATTAGTATAAAGCTGTATGGCTGTATGTACATACAGCTGTAGCTGGAGGGCAGGTATGATTTACTAGCACACTAGCTGGGCTGGGGGGAAGCGCAGGACCTTTCGGGGGAAGGTTATTTTCAGTGTCTGTGGCCGAGAGGAGCAGCAGGCAGCGCGCGCGGGC
>NW_010120230.1:0-1252 GCF_000699245.1 Pterocles gutturalis | reverse complement strand
TGGAGGGGATGGGGGGCGCAGGAGGAGGGAGATGAGGGTGGGTGGGAGGATGAAGGGCGATGGCTAAGTGGGTGGAGGGAGAGGGGGACAAATCCGGCACTGTGCAGGACGTGGGTCGGTGGGAAGGGCCACCAAGGGCTACCACGAGGTATCTGAGGACTGCTGGGCTGGGCTGACACGGGGATGCTCCTGCACACCTGGACCCTGGGGCAGATCTTCCCAGACTGAGCCCAGGGAGATCTGATGATGTCGGATCCTGAACGGTGAGGCTCAGCTTGGGACAGCTGCTGGGGGCTTCAGCATCACTGCCACCCACATCCTCTCCCCACATAACCCAGCTCAATGCAGGTGCTGTGCCCCACTGCCACATCCATGCAAATAAATTGCTAAAAAAAAAAAAAAAAAAAAAAGGAAGCCCTGCTTTATGGATGCTCTAAACTCAAACTTGCAATTTTACCCCTGATTTAGCCGATTATTCTGGTATCAAAAGCTCTCCTAAACCCTTGCCACCATGTTACCCCTGGGGCACAGAGCAGCTGGCCAGGGGCTTGGGGCCAGAGCAGCTCACTGGCAGGCCCCGACACACAGACGCTCCATGAGGGTCAGGCACAAACTAACTGAATGCATAACTTTATTAAATAAATGCTTTGTCATGAGAAAAGACAAAGATCGAAGAGTAACATAAATTATAAGTTGAATAAATAGTATACAGCAATCTTCACTTTTTAATAAAATGTGAGATTTTTTTTTAAGTACAAAATGCTAAACAGAGCATTAAGCTCTTCTTCCATTGTCAGTTTTTCACAAACTGCTTTTTTTTTTCCCACCAGTAAGATTATGAGTATTTCTTGTTTACTGGAAAAAAAAAACAACAACAAAACAAAACGAAACAACAGAGCTACCGTATGTATGTAAAGCTATAAAAACCTACCGTAAAATGTGTAGTGAGTATTGCTTAAAGATAAAAACCAGGCAGGAAACTCGGAATCTGGTGTGTTTTAACAACTGTGTTACAAGAGTGGGTAACGTGCGCAATGACGTCTGTCCCGGTGGCAGTGGCGGGGGGGTGGTGGGGCTGGGGAGGGGGACACAGTAGGCAGGGCTCCTAGCCAGGGCCAGGACAGGGGTCTGGAAGCGAGGTGAACTGTCGGTCCTTAAATATACAATGCTCCGTTTGGGAAAAAAAAAATCAACAACAACAACAAAAAAAACCCCAACAACAAAAAGAAAGTTTTCATGAGGAAGGGGGAGA
>NW_010120229.1:36573-44518 GCF_000699245.1 Pterocles gutturalis | reverse complement strand
ACCAAAGTAGGTACGCCCGTTTTGGCCTGACAAGAATGAGTATGTAGTGCAAAACCAGAGTACCTATTGCTATTGTTTGCTTGCCCCTTTTGCTGTTTTCATTGTAGGACTGGAAGTCCAGCCAGCACACATCTGTGTTATTTCCTCTGTTAATTTGGTTGTTTGGGTTCATTAACTTTTCCCTTACAGGAGTCAGGCCTTACATATACTTGCTTCAGGGTCAAGAGAAAACCATTCATCTGGACCCCAGGGATTTGACCTCTAGAGAAGAGTAATGGTAACCTTGGCTGGTGTGGCAGTAGTGGCGCTCCCCCTTAAAGGCCAGGGACTGTGTGAGAAGTTTGCTGTAGGACCTGAGGAGAAGAGCAAGGGTTGTGGCAGTAGAAATAGGGTTTAAAACTGAGCAGGAAATAAACCAGGTATTAGCAAGACTAGACTAGTGTGTAATGTAAAGGTGAGAAATCATTCAATTTCATTGCAACTGTTTTTTCCAGCACTAAAATAGAATTAATGCATCACATGAGATGTTTAAGACTATTCACTGTCTGCATAGTGCTTTATGTTCCTCTTCTTGAGAAAAGCACTTCTTATCTCACCACAGAAAAATTGTTACAAGCTCATAAGTGCTTTGAAACATCTAGTTAATTCTATTGTCCTTTTTAAATAATATACAGAACTGTGGAGTGTTTTACTTTTTACTTTGGGGAGTAGAGTTAAGCTGCAAAACCTCTGTTTGTGTGGCTGCTTACTGACATGTGAATATCAGCTCAATATTTTGGGGTTAAAAAAACCAACCAGCTGAAAGTGTACAGAAAGACAAGTTCATTGCCTGTGCTTTCTACTTAATTTCACGTGCACACCAAGGCTAAGTTAGGAAGACAGTACTGGAAGCATCACCTTCATTGTCACATACAGCAGCTATCTTGACATAGGTAGTAGGGACTTTTCTTAGAGCCAAAAAGTTGGGAAGTTTCTGTTTATATTCCAAGATGACTATGTTTATAATGTGGCAAACCAAGTCTCTAGCAATATGTTTTTGAAATTTTAATGATCCTGAATCTTTAAAGTCCTAAGCCTTGGGAAGTGTGTCAGATTTCTTGTATCAAAGTATCATTTTTAGCTTTTGCTTAAATTATTTTGATATTAAAAAAAAGATATATCTATAAAATTGAATACTAGGTACTTGTAAGTATATATGTATCTGAAATGTTATTTTAATAGCTTTGTCCAGGATCACATGTAGACTGTGTGCTTTTTCTTGTTTCTATGTAGCTGCAAAATGATTCCTAGTACAACTTTGATCATTTTGAAATGCAGTTGTAATTTTTTATAGACTTGTTTCAGTGCAAACACTTCCCTTCATCTCTTGGTTGTTCATGATAGAATTTTAAAAATACTTGTCAACAGTTGAGCCATATTTGGTCTGTGTTTTGCACTCTTCACAGCATATGGACTGTCAGTTTGTTTTGTGGTAACAGTTCACTTAGGTTCTCAGTTTAATTTATAAAAGGTGTCTGAATGCACTCTCAGCAAATGTAGATTGCTGCTTGATGACCAGCTCTACCTCATCCTTTCTCTGTGCTATACAAGGCATCATATTGTTTCATCTTCAAAGCAGTGTCCTTTTTTCCCATGGAGTCATTCTCTTAAGAGGAGTAGATCATGTCTCACTTCAGCTTGAGAGATCCGCATATGAAAGGCTTAATATATCTGACACTTCCCAGCTTGCAGAATTGAAGAGACCTGTTCCTGTGCCATTGATTCTTGTCACGAAGAATGGGTAGCTCTAGAAGCAACCATGCTCTGATGTGATATATTGACTGGAGAGCGCTAGATAAACCAACTGTATTGCTTTCAGGGGAAGGGGTGTCTGCCCTAGCTGTATTTTTTTGAAAGGGTACATGAAAAAGGAAAAAACAAATCCCATTTCCAGTAATGATTCAGTCTGGATTATCAACTCCAGGAAGACTGAGTGAGGGTTAGAAGGATATGAGCACCATCGTTGCTGTTTTATCAGCTAGAGATGTCTCATTCTTGTTGGAATGATACCATACGCACTTGTGCTGAACCTAGGTGACCAGTTATTCCAACAGCTGAAGAGCTGCAGACTGTGGTACCCATCACTCTACCTTGTACGTGAGATTTGAGTTAGGCTGATTGAAGGTAGAAGTAAACATGATTCATCTGTATACAACTGTGGATGCAAAATTAAATCTAAATATGGTACATGTAATAAATAAATTAGACTGTTCAAAGTAAGTAGAGTCTAAAAAGCTTGTAGACAAGGGAGGGTAGCGTTGGTATTTGGAAAATGTCACACATGTTTGTTTAAACAAACCTTATGCTATAACTTAAGGCTTTGTGAATTATTTTGTAACACAAAAAACCAGTGTGTCTAAGACAGTGAAGTTATTTCACAGAAGTTAAGACAAAGTACATATTCTTTACTTTGTTTATATTATTTTCCTTGGGAACCAAATATTTTTGTGAATTAGTTAAAAGGAAATAAGACTTCAGTCCCAAGCACAGCTTGATGTGCTGCACATACCAAAAAAAATCCATTTAAAATCACACAAGGGGGCCTGGCTTTCAATGACAGGAGGCAGGAAATTTAGTGTTCTGGCTGAAATTCCATCTCCAGTTCATACTCTTGTAGCCTGATGCTGAGGCATGTGTGGTGTGCTTGACCCTTTAGTTCTTTCTCCAGCAAAATTGATACAGGCCTCCCCAGGAGTTTCAGCTAAGTCTGTCTGATTTGTAGCTTTGTAATTTTGAGTGTTTAAATACCAAAAATCAGATTCTTGGAAAGGATGTAAAGGACCTTATTTAAGTTAGGTAGGCTTTCCATTTTTCTCCTACATCTGATGGCTATTTACTTTTTCATAAATTAAAGCTAACCGTTTTGTCTGATTGCAGTGATCAAAGACCTGGAGTTTCCAGAGAAACACTAAACAACAGAGGATTTTTTTTTTTCTTTTACCTTAGTTTTTGGATTGATCATACCTAGTTAGCCCTGCAGAATGCAGGGGCCTCCGTGACACAGCTTCAGTTTGCTAGGAAGTTAAATGCTGCTGCAACAGTTGTTCTGAGGACAGGAGGACTCTTCAGTTACTGAATTTATGTGCATTTTCCTGGGATTGTGTGCTGGGTACGATTTGACCAATTCCCCCAAGATGCATCTTTGTAAAGAAAGTGACTTCCTATCATGTAGATGTGTAGAATTAGAATAGTAAGTAACAGAGGTTCAAGTGGGTCTTTGCTTTACAGCAAGTTGGAACTGATTCGCAAAAAGCTGCAGTAAAAAGCTTAGTTGTGGGAAATGGAAAGCTGACAAAAAAGTTGGCTTATGGAGGATGCAAGCTGGCACTCTCTCAGGAGGGAAATCAGTTAAAGGAAAAACCTACTGTGGGTTGGTGGTGAGTAGGTAAATTAAGCACATTGAGGACAGCTCTCCAGAGAAGGTCTCTCCTTTTACCAAAAGCAGATGAGCAATGACAGTTATGTAAGCACTGCATTGTGCTGAAGGCACAGGGAGACTGCTAGGTGCATTTGCAATATGTAGTTAGGCAAGGAGAGAAGTGAGTTCTTACAGAGAAGAAAGTTCAGAAGTAAAAAAGTACTATAATCAGAGACACTAAATAAATGTTCATGTAAAGACAGAAGCCAAGACTTTGAAACCATGAGTCTAACTTTAGGTGCACAGTCTATGTTTATTCTTGCAGATGCTAGATCAGAAGTGATGAGCAACCAGTTATTTCAGTGAGAGCTTTTGAATTCTAGTCTTTTCTTAAATGCCTGTGTATGAGCTTAAGAGCTCATGGTTAAACCTCCTTTTCTGTCCCGTCTTTTTTTTTTTTTTTTTCTTTTTAAAATCTTGGCTACATAGGCTGTGTTGGATTTAATTTTTTTTTGCCCCTCTTGTAGGAGGATGATTGACTTGTTTCATCACTTCAGAGCCTGTAATAGCGCACAAGGAACCTGTTTTATTTATTACTTTAATTTGAGATAGATGCATCTAAATATGTTGTGTTCTGAGGAAGGCTTGCTAATTATCTTGCTGGTAGTAACCTCTTCCTCCTTCTTAGAATGTCTCAAGGATAGAAGAAGGTAAGATACAAAGTAGATAGAGGTTGAACTGCAAGCAGCAAGCTCAATTGTTTCATTCCTTCTCTCCCTTCCCTGCATGCGTGTGGCACACACGTGGGTGGGAGAGTGTGTGTTGTGTGGGGTTTTTTTGGGGGGGATTTTTAGTGTGTGTTTTAACACTTATTGTAAGCCTACAGGACCAATTGCTATTGTCTCAAGCAAAAAAGAAATAGTCTTGAACTACAACTCCTGCAGGTCTTTTGTTGTTGCTTTCTGATGTCCTGGAAATATGTCCAGGTTAATAAGAGTGAGAAGATGGAAGCTTCTCAGTTGTTGTGGTGTGAGGGGGAGAGAAGGGAGAAGAACTGAATGCTGTCTCAAGGACTAGATTTTCCTGTTACTTATGTGTATGAAGAGATGCAGACCAAATAGATACTGTGATGCTGGCCCTTTAACTTTTTGTCTGGGATTTTTTCCTTATATATTTTCCAGTAAATTCAGTTTGTTTGTAGTGCTTTCTCCCCTACCCCCTTGCCCCCCCTTTTCACCCTGGACCCCAGGAAACATACTCTTGAATTAACAAGTGTTTTGTAGTTTCACTTCCTTATTTCACTTTACTTATCAGCCATCCAAACCATTCAGAAACAAGAACATTTCTTTAACGCTTGCTTCTGCACAACACTATTACTGCAATTGTCAATAAAGTGGTGGAGCCCCCTCAAATGTAAATGGCCATTGCAGCACCGCTGGAGTGCTGAGGCTTGGAAAAGCACTCTGAACCAGCTCAAAAACCGTATTCCTTGTGCAGAATTTAAACAAAATTTGTACTGTGAGAGGTGTTTGTGTGCTCTAACTTTTGCACTCAGTAGATCCTTGTAGCTGTTTTACAGCCTTCAAAAAATGAAGCAAGCAGGTTATTTATCTGGAATCTTGCAGGCATATAATCCGTGGGCTGCTACTGCTGGTATCTTTGTGGGAAAGGTGAGAAAGACCTTATTTAAATAAGACACTCCTTGTCAAAGGCTACAGCTTGCATCTAGGCAGAACTGAGTGTATAGTATGTTTGAAATGCTGTCATTGTAGACAGAGCCTTCTGCTCTTAACAGAAGTGTTATTGTAGAGATGCTGTTTCTCTTGCCTGTGTCAGCAACAAGGTACTTTCTCTTCTGTGCCTGTGTGCTAATTTATGCCATTGCTAGTTTGCCATATCCCAGATTCTTATCTGGACTGAAACTAGGCTGTACTTAGAATCCAAATGGTTGTGACTTCAGATGATAAATGCAGGTTTTTTGTTAGGCCTTCTTTGCTTTCTGTTTTTTTCTACTAATATAATTACAGGAAAAAATGGTTATCAAGGTCAGTTTGTATAGATATACTGGGAGTGTTTTCCGGTTACAACAAAATAAGCTTATCTCCTGACATATTTCAAGCCTGAATATGAGCAAGTGTGCGTCCATAAACCTTACTTCGTACGTATGGGTTGCAATAGTGCATTGTTGCTACATACCTGCAGTTGAAGCCTTACTTAGTAATCTGTTTCTAACAGCAGGCAAGCAAGTGAACATTAAATTTTGATTGAATGGAATGACAGGAAAGGGATTAATTCAGCATGCTGACCATAAGAGCTGTTGGATGTAGAGAATTAAAGGAAGACAAATCTTGCCATATTCTTTTCCATGCCAGCACTTAAATGTTTGGAATGCAACAAATGGTTTTCATTACAGCTCCTTCCTGAGTTAGTGCATGTTAATTCTTGTTTGCCCTTATAAAATAAGCCATGCCTGTACATGCCTTTTTAGAAGGAGGAGCCAGTGAATCAATCAATGCCACAGCTGACACTGAAGAAGAAACAGAGGTAGATCTGTTGCGTTTCTTGGCTTTGGGTTCTGAGTTCTGATGAGTAACCAAGCCATGGTAATTGCATGAGGAAGCTTGCCCTCTGCTCTATGAACGGCTGACACTTTTTAAAGCAAGATTATTTTAATCCTGTAATGGTTAACACCTTTAAAAAATACATAATTTTTTATTGAAGAACTGAATTGTTTGTATTCATTGAAAAGCAGAAGAGAAATTGACTTTAGGTTACAGACTTTTTTTCCTTTGGTTTTCAGCAACTGAGGAACAGGAAAGAAAAGTGGCCTTCAGAAGAAGACTTTCGGCTTTTCTTCTGTCCTTTCAATCAGGCTATTTTTCCTAGCCACTTGAGCCCTTCGGGTCTCTCATGAATAAGTTTGAGCTTTGTTCTGAAATGTGCTTGCTTCACCTGCATGTTCTGACTCTGTCAGTACCTGTGGTTTTCTCCCTGGCAATATTAGTTCACCCACTGTCCAAAAGTATACTCGTACAGCCCAAATTAAACATCCAGCTTGTTCTGTTTTAATGTTTAATTTAGTTTGTTTGGTGCAATCAATGTGTTAGATATTTAATGGAAATGGAAGGTTACTGCTCAGAGGTACTTGCATGAGGTGGTTTTGTATATTTTTAAACTTTTTTTTTAACAAGTGGAGAGTCTATGAACTGATATGAAAAAAGTCAATTTAATCTGGTAGTCAGTCTCAGTATCAACTTGCAGAATCTCATATTGTAGTTTTGAACATACTGATACTGTCTTTCTTTTCCAGTTCTGCACAGTTTAAACTAATGAAAACAGTTGGGGGAAATGAGGAAATTTCTAGTCCTCCCACTGTAGCTAATTATGCCAGTTGTGGCAGAAGGGTACATTGGTTTGTTGTCTTGCAGCCAGAAGCCTTCAAAGTAGTCACTTAGAGTGCTGAGTGTGACAAATGACTGTTTAAACGTATTGGAACCGAGGATTGGGTTGTGTCCTTCTAGAAATGGGTGGTTTAAAACTTTTTTTAAACTTCTGTAGAAAGCTGAGTGAGTGAAAAGATCTCAACTTTCTTTTATTAGGCACAAGAGTTACTTTCTTTCTTCCAGCATTAGAAATGATACAAATAGGCAAGCTCGAGCTCTTTTGACATTGCTTCAATGCATGTTGCCAATGTCTCAATGTTATTATTTTGCTTTCCAAGTCTCCCTTTAGAGTCCAGCTATGTAGTCTGGCTCTTTGCTCTGACGTCTCTTACTTCTCCACGCTGAAGGTGCTACAGCCGTGATTCTAACTTCTCTTTCCTCCTGCTTCTCTTTTTCTTTTTTTTTTTTTTTCTTTTTTTCATTCAGCTTCTCCAGTGTATTAATTCGTTGCTACCTCAGTGTTTGTCTTGTAGTGATCTGGGTCCCGGAGCCCTCCTTCCTTACTTACCACATTTAGTCTGTCATCTTAAATGCACTCTCTACACCTTTTTTCTTAACCACTTAATGCGTTGCCTTTGGCAACATTTGGACTACCATGTAGGGGTGTCTTGTGGTTATTGCTTTTTAAATGGCAAGCAGTGACATTTAAAGCTGAGTAAATAGCAGGCCAACTTTTTTCTGGCTTTCCTGTGCAGTATCTGGTGCCTTATTCATATTAGACCTATATACTGAAACAGCATTGTTTTTCAAAATAGCATTGAAAACTCTTTGCAGTTCCCTTCAGTCTTCCCCCTCAGACTTGGCAATATTTGGAGTCTTTGTTTTTATGCAATAACTGCTGGATTATGTGACTCTGACTTACCTTTTCTTTAAAAGCTTCTAGTTCTCATGTTGGTGTGTTCAAACCTTTATTTTGAATTTTGAAAGCTAAAATCTGGGAGCTGAAGTTCAATATTAGTCTCTTGAAATGAAGCATGTAATGCTATGTGTAAGTACCATTATTCCATTCCTCATTTCATATGCTTGAGTCTGATAATGTGACTGTAAGTGTCTTGCAAGGAAGCAGTCCTATTATGCTATTCTTGGGTTAAAATAGCATGTTTCC
>NW_010120229.1:0-36542 GCF_000699245.1 Pterocles gutturalis | reverse complement strand
CTCTGACTGTTGTGTGGAAAGGGTTATATGCTGCTGTTTTTGCATTTCGTAGCATTAAGCTTAACATCAGAAGCCTCTTCAAGGCTCCTTGATCCAGAAAGCACCTATGCTTGGCTGAGCTTCTGGGTGATTTGTCCTTCAGAGAAGCTACTTCCCTATTTCCTCATAAGGTTTGGGAGAGGTGTAAGAAATACAGTTTTGCTGAAAGTTTCTTGTAGCAACAAAAGCATGAGCTCTTACCACAGATGAATTTTTTGGGAAAGGATATTTCTATGGGCTAAAATGCTAGGGTCTTTTAAACTAGTGTTCAATTTGGTGTGTTGTGTTGTAGTAAATGCAAAATAAACAACTTAAAGCAGTTACTTTTAGACTCTAGCAAAGAGGTCAACTGGCTGTTGGTGTCCTGTTACATGACAAAAAGCTAGCAGTATGAATAATGGGTACCTGTTTCACTGCAATCTGATGATACAGAGTTTGAAAAGGTCTGAACACTACTCCATTTAGCTGTGAGGTCTCTTTATGAAATGTAGTGTCCTTTGCTTTCATTGTCATAGCCCGATCAGATCTCTGCTCCAATTGCTTGTACACTTACGCAATGGCTGTTGTTGTTGTAGTGGAATAATGCTTTGAGATGATGTGTGTGCTGTAACCTTACTGTACCAGCACTGAAATGTTGCAGGGAGAAAATAAAATCCAGTATTCTCTTTGGGAGAGGTGCGCTTTCTATCCTGTAGGATACTCTTACCACACAGAGCTGGTTTGTGCTAGTAAGCGATTAAGAACAAGTATTTTTCTTTCAGTTGCACTGGCAATTAGGATATATTATACATAATTCTGTGTCTGTTCCGAAAAGGCATTATTGAAGGGCTCTGAGAAAAAATAGGCCATCAGGCTGGCTGTTGGCAGTATAGGCTGAATGACCAGAAGAATTGGATTACTTGCGTGACACTGAGGGAGCACTGAACTCTGTGTGGTACTTGCCTTGGGGACAATTCAGGATTCTGCACATCAATATTACCTGCTGGCCAGCTACAATGTGAGATCAGCTAGAGTCTTAAAGATGTCTATAGGAAAATCTTAGTTCAGTTGTTCACTTGATGATTAGTCTGCTGTGCTTTGCAGAAGTACACTAGAAATTAGAGCCAAAACTAGGACTCACACCTCTGTGGCACATAAATGGGATATGAGCGCGCTCTTGCCAGGTGGCAGTTTTGGACAGGGGGCCTGGTGGCCTTTGTGTATGTGCTAGACTCAGGTTTGATTCTTGCTCTTGCAGCTCATGCATGCTGTGTCCTATGTGCGTGTCAGTTTTCACGCAGCCCATGCTAGAATACAGTCCTTGTAGTTAGGATGGGGGAATGACCTGCAAGCCAATGTGACTGGCAGGCTGCTGGGGGAATAGATATCGCAGATGCACTTAACTAATATGACAGCAATGGATCAAACCAGTAGGCTACTTTATTGAAAAGGAAAGCACGAGCATGCTCCAAATAGTAGCTAGCTATTTTCACATTTCAGTATGTATGTCAATACTCTTACAGGTGCTTGCTTTATTTATTAGCATTTCTGGAGCAATTACTGTCATGATATGGCACAGTTTATCCAAAACAGAAAGCCAGGCCAGTGATTCCCTTCTCCCTTGTGTTCTCTTGCCCATGAACTCAAGTATGGTAGTGCCATGTGGATGGTCTGTTATTGCCCGGTCAGAAAGGTGAAATGGTTTAAGATAACTGATAAGTGTCACTTTATAATTGGGTTATTGAGCCAGGTGCTTCAGTGCCTTCTGTTCTGGGTTGGCCAATATTGTTTGGATTTGAACGTAACTGGATGAGAAGTGCTGCTGTTCCAAGGAGACTGAGAAGATATAAGAAGTTAAAGTAGAAATCTTATTCACCATTTTTTCCTTAAGCATGCTAGCAACTTCTGATTTAAAAAAATTATCTAATTATATTGAGCAATGTGGGTTTTTTTCTTAAGTGCTCTCTGAGGTAATCTAGCTTCTGTAGGGGTTCAAATAAAAGCAATGAGAAAGAAAGATCAAAGTTGGAAAAACTCAAAGCAGCATTGTTTCAAACGTTGACTCAGGTTAGCTGCAGCTCTGTCTAGTTGAGTCTTGAAAATCTCCAAGGATGGAGATTGCATAGCCTCTGAGTGACCTGTTCCAGAGCTGCTCCGCTCTCCTGACACGTGAACTCCTAGCACAAGGGACAGGTTGTTTTGGATCTCTGGCTTGCACCAGCCTGTAATTTCTAGTTTCCTCTGTAGTCATCTGATCAACTCCCTTCCCCCCCCAGCTGCAGTGCCTGGTCTGTAGCAGTCCTAAACATTTGATTTTTATCATTGGTGTGTTAAGTCTTGCTTGCCTTGATTTTTGGAGAGGGGCCAGCAGGCATTTTATTTTGCAAAATGTTATGCACTAAGCACAAATTTCTGAGAAATTAAATTATCTTGACTTCAGTACAAAAGAGAACAGTTTGATAGAAAATTTTACTACTTAAGAACAGGACAGTGCATTTTAAAATGTCAGCCAGATTGCTCTCTAGAGTTCAGGACCTTTTCCTTGCCTCATTGTAAAATACAAATACTTTATGCCTGTTTGGTCTAGAAACTGTCAATACGAGGAAGCATTCTGTTTCTCTGTACCCTTTTCTGAAATCCTTCCCTGTGTATCATTGCACACTTTCTCCTGCTCTTAGTCTAATGCTAGAGATATGAAACAGCCTCTTGAAATATTGGAGTATTTCATAGACTCAGGCACCTTTTTTTGAAATTACCACCTTTGATATGAGGAGGTAGTTGATATCAGGTCTAAAATCTGTTCCAGAGTGGAGCTAATTGTTGATCATTCTTTGAAGAACATTTGAGTGCAAAGAAGTGACTGTTATCCTCCGTCTTTGCCTTGATTGTTGCTCAAGGACAAAAGCTGGATGTACAGCACCGTGATCAAGCCAGAGGTTTGTATTTCAAAGGAGAAAGGCAAATGCTGAGAGCGAGGCTGCTCAGTGCCCGCCGTGTCCATGTCCAGTGTGTACTTCCCGGCTTGTCCAGCAGCTGACAGAGCTTCTGTGAGACAGACAGGAGAGAGAGAGAGGGGTCACTTCTGGGCTGCCGCTGCAGTGTGCCGCTGCGCACGGCCGGGATGGTTCCCGAGGGACGTGCAGTGTAGCCGAGGGGAGCAGTGGTGGTGCCCCCTCCCGGTAAGCTCTGTGGCAGTTAAAATTGCTTTGTGCATCATCTGCCAGAACAATTTAGCCTTGTTAAATACTTACCTGTGAACCTTGTGTATCTGCTGAAAAAGGTTTTCAAAATTAACTGGTGAGCTCAGGAAAAGATGGGGCCTGACTGTGAGGAAGAACCTGGTTTTTGCAGACCGTCCAGGAGGTGAGCCATGACCCCAGTCTTATGAGTAGGGTCTGGCTTACGTGTGCCCTTTCCTTGCCATAGCACAGGCTGAGGAGATCAGCCACATCCACACTGCATAGTGTGGGGTTCACGTTTGCCTTGTGCCCCAGGCTCTAAGACACAAAGAAGCCCAACAAAATAAAAGAAAGCTCAAAGTTTCTGAAATAACAAGAGCTGTAATTATGATTTTTATTTTAACATGATAATGGTGGCATGTGTTTTGTCTGGGTGAGTTACCCAGGAAAGTGCAAAGCCTCTTGAGAGAGTGTTGGAGAGTTGTCTGGCACAGAGGAGCAAAGTTGGTGCAGCCTGCTGCAGTGGGACCAGGCTTGGGAGCATATTATCCTGTCTGCTTCACTTGGATTTTCTTGAGAGAAGTCACTGCATTGCTGCCAGGTTTTCCCCCCAGAGTGAGCAAGTCTTTTTGCTTTGCTGGTGAGGGGACTGCGTCTGGGAGTGAAACAAAAAGCTACTCAGACATAGCATAGCTGCTGTTGTGATGTAAAGGGTCTATACATAAAGCATAAGCCCAATGTTGCTGTAATGATTATTTGAGAAGCAGTGGAGCTGCCATGTCTTAGCCCTGGGTTATATTACTTAGCATCATTTGGGTGCTGCTTTGTTTCACTGTCTCTTGTAGCATTTATCTTATACTTAATGTAGGTCCCTTTTCATGAGGGCTGCTGTTTGATGGGGTTGATGTAGTACTGAACACAGTGGGAATCAGATTGCTGATTAAGATTTGTAGATACAGCAGTGAAAAAGTGTAACTTACAGCAACATATTGTAATATTTTTCTTTGATGCTGCTTCAGTTTAGGGAATTGATATCTGGGAACTTGATCAGGCTCCGTGACCTACACTTGGATACTTAGTCCTCTCTTTGTTGACTTATTCTGCCTGAGAGCCAGCTCCACATCCTTTTTGCCCTAGTTTTCCTCACACTGAAATGAGAGGGTGATATTATATTGTAGGTGATTCTGAAGGGTCTATTTAAATACCATAGAGTTAATGCAGTGTTGGCTGTTGCATGCATCTTTAACATAAATGCATTGGTATAGCTGGTGAAGGGAGACATTCTCAGCCTCTCTTGACCTGCAAAGTTTGTGCCTGTCTAGTCCTTAAGAAAAAATTTTTTAATGTGTAGCTGCACTGAGGACACTTGTGTAATGATGAATTTTACATTCCTGACAACACATGAAGTTAAATAATTACAAATGTTGCTTTGTCTTTTCAGTACATCAACTGTGGTAACCTGGAACAGCTATTAGACAGTAACCAGCACCTGCCCTGGACAGTGAGGGTGAAACTGGCATATGACATTGCAATGGGAATCAGTTATCTTCACTATAAAGGCATTTTCCACCGAGACCTTACATCCAAGGTACCATTTATGAAATGAAGGGAACTTTGTTACGAGGGTACTGTAACTGGCTGTTTGGTTCTTTCTCCTCCTTCCAGCAGAGAATTGCTATTATATAAGATGTCATTGAAGACATTTTGAGAAACAGATTGAAATACAGTTTATAGGATTAAAACGTTCTTCAAAACAGGTTGATAGTTTATATGGGAACTGGAGAAATATCTCTCCTGAAGGCAAGTCATTCCTTAAATGCATTCAGATTAGGATTTCTCAGAAAGCAACTGCAGAATTTTTAGTTCTGAGTTATGGCTCAGTAAAGTATTTAAATCCCTGGATAATTAAGCATAACAATCTAACATTTGGAACAGGTCAATCGTATAAAGAACCCAAATTAAGGAGTTTGTTACGAACGCAGTTTAAAATCTTCTTGTTGTTTTTGTTTCTCCATGTATTTCACAAATATTTTTCAGTAGGAAGTGACCTTTTATTACTAATTCAGCATTAAGTGTTGTCCACAATCCTGGTTTGTATTTCTTTCATTTCTAAAGTCAAACCAGTTTACCTAAGATTTTAAAATTTCAGAATTTCCTCCAGAATGACATTTCAGTGGCAGAGTTTTCAATGGACATAGATTTGCTTGAACTGCTTTAGTGACAACTTCTATGAATTTAGTCGGGTGAAGAATCTAGCTGATTCAAGCTCAGCTAGAAATACTGACGTAGGAGCACTAAGCTCTGTGAACAAATTGTCCCGGTATTCATGCTGGGTCTTGCCATCCATTGCAGCCCGTGTTGAGGGCTTTGCTGTCCTGTTGTCTGGAGCTAATGAGCTAGTTTAAGCTCACTGGGAACTTGCAACATGAAAGTACTCCAAAACTGTTCTTAGGAAGACTTTATAATGTCACTTCAATCAAAAGCATCCAGAAGAATGTTATCCTAGCCTAAAAGGAACTATTTTTTGAGATTAGAAATGTCTTTTAAAAATAAAAACACAGCAGAGTATGTTTGCAAATGTGACTACTAGTCCTCCATCCAGTTTTAGGTTTTTTTAAGGCTACCTCAGTGCAGTGTTAAACAGATGAGGATGTACATTTAGCCAAGGGGGAAAAAAAAAATAGTTCAACTGACAGGTGAAAGAAGTATTTCTGTGAAGTCATAACATACTTTATTGGGTGTCCTTACAAGTGAAAGGTGCTGAATTCTGCAAGGAAGAATATCAAATTTATGAAAACTTGGAATCATGTCACTTTGACATGATGTGCTCAGAAAGCTCCATTTCGGTCACCTTGGAGTGTTCAGATAAGAGAAGTGTAAAAATAACTGAAAAGATAACTTAGTGTTCCCTTTTTTTTTAATGCATTTAAGAGTGGGGAAGTAGAGTTACTGTAAGGAACCAAAGTAACTAAGGAGAACTCTGTGCCTGCAGCATTTATCATAAGCACATACTGTGATGGCTAGTCATATGAAAATCTACTTCCTGAGACCTCTGTGAATGCCTTTGTTCAAAGCTTTACATAGTTGTATGTCATTCTCCAGAGCTGCTCTACCAATGCTTCAATGTTATCTGTTGTTGAATGCCAATTGTTTAGAAAATGCACTGGCTGGGAGGAGTGCATGATTTCACTGCAATAGCAAACTCATCGGTGGCCAAAGGAAATAGTAAGGGTTATTAAAAAAAACTCAACCAAACCGAACAATAAGAATTTACTAGAAGTTATGCTATATTTGGATGGTTCTCAGCTCTAAAGGTATAGTGTCTGTGTGGGTCACATTGGAAGCTGTCAGGATAGAAGTCTAAGTCATCAGCTATGTTCTGTATTTCCCAGTTTCTTGGGTTTTTTGGTTGGTTGGGGTTTGTTTAGCACTTTTTTTTTTTACATTTTTTGAGGTAACGTATGCATTTGCTTGTTCTGTTTGGGAAGGGAAGTAGATGAAACACCTGGCTTTAAACACCCGTGTACTTGTGAATTTTATTAGCGTAATATTGTATTGATGAAATACACTTTAAATCTGTTGGGCAAATGACTGTCCTTTTGGGCAAATGTTTGCCCTGCTGGCTGGCTAAGTTTTAAACAAGTCACTTTGTTCCAAAGCACAAAAAAGCACAAAACAAAAACAAAAAACCCCAACCGAAACCTTAGCAAAAACCAGTCACTGAAATGTTCTCAGAGTGTGGCTTTTGTCTACTGCTTGAGCGGATGCCTTGTATTTTACCAGGTTTGTACTAGTGGTGGAATGAGTTGTCTTCATTTTTACTAGTAAATAGTCAATATAGGAGCAAGCTGAAGGACGATGTGATGGGCTCTCTCCTTGGGAAAGGACTTGTGATCTGGAGTGCGTAAGGGCTGTTCTGTATTGTCCTCCTTTCTTCAGTAAACTTCAGTAATTGATGTGATAGCTTTATTAATCAAATGAAGGCAAAGACAAGGATTTAGACATCTGCAAAAGTCAGAACAGACACTGAGTTTTCTGGGGCAGAGAGGGAGGTATATTTCTAGAAAACTTGCTGTCCTTGATGAGCGATGAACAGAATGAAGCTCAAGACTTTCTCTGCAGGAATGTCTCCATGCTTTAGCTATTACTTAACACAATAGCACACTGCAAATTGTCCTTCTAGTATGAATTTTACTATAAAAATTATTTGGGATTAATTTAAACCTGTACTTCTGCCTTTCTTCTGTTTCTTCAGGAAAAGAAGAATCAGAGTCAAACCTCTGATTCCTGCAGCTTCCTGGAGCAAGCGGTGTGAATGCATAAAGTTTATTCTTGATGTCAGCAGAGTTACCTTGCTCTGACGGTAGCATTATATGTGTCTATATACTGCATGCCGAAAAACTTAAGGAATGAAAAATCACTGTTCCCAGCCAGTCTAGGATTGAAAAATACATAGTTTTGACAATTAATATACAGCTGGGTGATCTCTCTTCCTAATTGCACCATGTGGAGAGTTGCAGCACAGCATTGATACTGCAGAAAGCTAGAGGGAAGAATGGTAGAGTGGATGTAGGTCATTATAGTCGATGTGGCAGCCCACAGGGGATGTCATCTCTGACATCCCAGTAGTGCCCTTCTCACTACCCTTCTGTCAAAGAGAGCCGCACTGCTTGTTGGAAGAGAGTGTGCTGCCCAGACAGGCAGTACCAACCCATGTTGTGAGCAGTTCAGTCCTTCGGCTGCTGTAGCTGATCAGGCTGTTCTGCCCTGATCGACAGCAACAGCCTAACTTGAACCTGTCAGAAGGTAAGAGTGGTTAGATTGGTTCTTTCCAGCCTGCATATAGTAGGTGTGTAGGCAGGGAGACTTGTACATTTCATAAGCCAGTAAATGTGGGGTCCTCACTTTTGACTTGTCATAAGAGATTCATGCAGAGATGAAGTACGCAGCCATAGATGGGTTATGACAGCCAGTGTCACTGGCTCATTCCCTGCCCCTACACATATCACTGCAAGCTCTGTGAATTGTTTTTTATCTGGGGCTCATTGTAATGTGCCCAAGGAGAATTTGGATTCTGGAATAATGAGGATCTTCTTCATCTTCCAGTGATTCTGAAGTAGGTATGTTTGTGAATTTTAACCTTGACAGCCTTAGTCATAGAAAAACCAGTCATTAAAACAGAAATCATAATGTGAAACTTTGGAAGTGTTTCAGTAGGAACCAGTGGATTGTGATTTTTTTTTTTTTAATCTGACTTGTTTTTGCAGAATTCTATCTGTTGCTACCCGCAATTAAAATAACTGTGTTTGGGAAGGCACAGGGAAGTGTCCAGCCTGCAAAAAGAATATAGCAAAGTCTTTTTGTACCTCATCCCTCAAAATAAATATCTTACTACTACACAGGCATGTTCAAGGCAATACGCTCACTGACCTTAGGGGCAGTTGGAAGTGTACATCACTTATAAAATAGTCAGGTTTGACGCCTGGAGGCAAAGAAAGCACAAGATTAGTATCAATCTCCGAAAGATTTTGTTAAACTGGTTTCTTTGCCACAGAATCCTCCTGTGATGCTGAGGAAGGCCAGAATCCAAATCCTAGGGCAACATTGCAGTGGTCTTAGCCACAAGACCTGCATTTCCAGCCCAGCCTTTCTTTTTCATCTCTTCCCAGCCTTTCTTTCATGCTACTGTTTCTGTGGCAAGAGTGGCCAGAGTCCTGAAAATAGTGGTCCGAGTGTTTTATGTACACCCCCAATTCATTGTCAGTGTGAATCCATTGTGTATGCTAAGAGACATGGGTGCCAGGTAGAAAACTCTTTGGGTGATCATGTAATTAAGGACTTTTCCTTAATGTGTATGCATAAGGGGAAGAATGAAAGTTCTCATAGGAAGTTTTACATCCCATCTTTTGTGCAATATTAGTTTTTTTATGTAGTGTATGTTGTGTGCAACTTCTTAGCAATTAAAAAAAAAAAGGGGAAAAACCAGAAGCGTCATGCACTTCATTTTCAGGGTTAGAAGCTTGAGATTCATGGCAGAGGTGTCTGCTGCTTTGGTTAACACAGTAACAAATACATGCAGAATTAATTAGTATTTAGTGCTACTGTTAATTAGTATTACTAATGCACATTGCCTGGTTTTGCTATGGAGCAGGAATAGACAGAGGAATAAGAGAGACTCCTTGGCAGTGAGAAGCAAACATCTAGGCGTCCACCCATTTTTTCCAGGACTGATCATATCTAGTCTGTGACTATCCAGTCTTTTCTGAGAGCATACAATGCCAGGTTCCAGTCAGGCTTTTCATCCTTGTTCCAAGGCTCTTCCTCCTCTTTTTGCTCCCAATTCCTGCCCCCAACGTTATTGTTCAATCTCCTTGTCTGGCTGACTGTAGTTACTCTCTTCCTGTTGCTCTTGCTTGATGCTTTACCCAAGCTATCTTTCTGCATTCTGATCTTCAGCATGTTTAGGCATTTCTGGCTCTCCCCCTGTTCTGCTGCTCCAGGTTAGCTCTGTTTCACCACCACTTATTTGCCATGCTTGCAGTTCTCATGTCCTTGTAATAGTCTTTGGTGTTTTTACCCTGTCTCAAGAACCTAGGGTCAAGACCCTGGTCTTGGTCCCTGCTGGTCCCTAGCTTGGACTCCTGCTGTGTCTTATTCACTCTTTCAAATTCCCCACACAGCATACAGCCTGTCCCAGTCTACTTTTTGCAGGGGTGGCAATAGGTGCGTCTTACACAGGGGTCTTGTCATGTTTCGAGTTGAGAACATGACAAATGTGGGTATGATACCATAGGCTAATATTTTTGAGGATTTTTTATTTTCATTATTTCAAAATCTGCTTGCAACACACATTCTTTGTTCTCCCAAGCAGCTGAGCTGTCTTAGCTGAACATCCCCCTCCCCAAAAACCCACTACCAAAGCTCTTGATTAAAAATAACAGGCAAACCTGCAGACAAATGCCTTTTAGTTTTGCAGAATTATGTACAATTGAAAACAAGGTCTTATAATCAATAGTAGGTTATGAGTGGTTTTAGAGATGTGAGATCCATTGATGATGAAATCTATGAAGAAATTCTAATCCCTAGGCCTATATAAATATATATGTATGTGTATATATACACACATATCTACATGTGTGTATTCCTGCCAACATATGCTTTCACTTCACAGTAAATGTGTAATGGCTCACCCTTCTGTCATTGAGAGAGGAGTAGTCTCAGTTACTATGGGGCAGAATCACGCATGTAAGCAATTAACTGTGGATTATCTGGTGTAACATAAATTCACTGCCTTTGGGCTTGAAAGTGACATACCCTGACTTCCTACCTTGTATGCTGTTTGCTTGTTTAACACAAAATAAAACCCAGGCAATGACCAGAACCTTTGTCTGGTAGGTCTTGTACTTGCTGCTGCTGTTGTAAGGTCCCCTTTGTGCTGGAGCAAGCTCTCGAGAGCCTGGATATTTTGCACTGCAGGGGAGGGCTTGCACTGAAAAAATTAGCTGTTACAGATGAATATTTCTAATGATAGTTGCAATACTAAACTTTTACTGGTACTTTGGGACTCAAATGGAGCCTGTCCCTTGAACATAGTGGTTTTAGTTTCAAGAGTGTATCTAGTATTGTGAACTTCCTGTTGTACGTTTAATTGCCAATGCTGTCTCTCCTAGGGCATCACAATTTAAAAACAGCTGATACATCTCAATTGGCCTTTAAGTATTTTAATTCAGTAACAGTCATCAGAGGATTGCAAATGACACTGTAGTAGCGTTCCTGTATTTTCTGGAGTGCAGTAAAATATCTGAGGAGTTTAGCTTGTGTGTTGTATTGTAAAAAAAAATGATGGGCTTTCTTCATCTAAGCAACTTATTTTTAACTCTGAAACTCTTGAGTTTATTTTCATTTTTGTTTATATAAAAGGGACAGTAGAATATTGCATTCGTCTTTAGTAGGATTATGCTGTGCGAAGCAGATGTTAAGCTCCTGTAACACACAAAGGGGGCTTTATGTTCTTTCACATCTGTCTCTGCATAAACAGCTCTGTTAACTCTTTAGAGCTCATGTACAGAGCTCTTTGCTTCTGTTAAGAGACTGCCTCAGGAAGGACTTGATGGGGTCCCCGTTTCGGGGGGGGAAAAAAACCTCTGAGAACCCAACTGAAGACAAATACTGCCCTCTCTGACTGTGTCAGCTGCCAAAGGAAAGAACATCTCTATCTGTAGAGAAAGCTTGGGAAGTTGTCGTGTTTTACTGCCTTGCTGCTTACACAAATAGTGCAACAGGAAGTCAAAAGCGTTTTCTTAAAGCCCATGTTGTAAAGCTGCTTGGCATTTCATCTCATAGGCAGCTCTAGAGAGACTCTTTGCACTAGAGAAGGGTTTGAACTCTTGTGCCAAAATCTATTAATGAAAATTCTTCATACCAAATTGATACACATATTTTCTTTTTTGTGGAAATGGAGAAGTATCATTTTGTCTGTTGAAACAATGCAGTTGTACTTTTCCTACTAAGATACCACCTCTAGCTTAAATTTAAAAGCTCTTTTCAACCTCTTAGTCTCTAATAAAGCCTTGTTCCTTTTTTGATCCTGATTTATCTTGGCTGTAGAATGTGAATGCTTAGAAATGTCTTTCATTGAGTGCACATGAACTGACAGTTACTGTGGGCTGTGCTTTATGAATTGCATCTTACATCTGGTAACTAAACTATCTGTGCTGTGGAGTTGGTGCAGTGTTGTGTAATGGCTTTACTACGGTGGGAAGGGTGGAGGAGGAGTATGGTGGTGCTGTGGGTTGGCCTTGAACGCTTGGAGAATTTCAGTACAGGATGAAGCATTGCCACCTGCAAACCTTTGTACTGCTCTTTCAGGACAGGCTTGAAAGGTGACATCTGGCCATGATAGTATCTGTAGCAGGGTTTTACTACTGATCTTGGTAGGAATAGGCTTCCATCCTTTCTGGTTCCAGGAAATTGGTGCTTAGCTACATAAAAATTTGCACCAGTTGAATTAAATCAGTTTAGTTTCACTACAGTGAACATTTGTAGTGACATTGACATTTTTTTGTCTGGTGCATGTCACCTGCCCATGGCTGATTTAAGTGTGAGTACAAAAGTCACTTTTGTACTGGAATATGTATCCTAATGAATTTAAATTCACACTCAGCACTTCTTCATATGCAGACAAAAGACAAGCCTCCACTAATGAGAGAGAATAATTTAGCTTCCTTCTTTCTGTCATTTAACATTGTGCAGCCCACCACAGCAGAACAATTGATCAGTACTTTATAGCAGAAATACAGCCCTAGGCTTTCCCCAATTGCCTTGTCTTGGTGTACTAGCCTCTCCTGCAGGACCTCTGGACCCCACAGCCGTGGGGTGTCCGCTCTGTTTGGTTTCTTGAAAGGTCTGCCCTGAAAGGAAGCCTAGCTTTGCTGCAGGCAGCTCCTGCTTAGCTGGGAAGAAGCTCAGAGCTGTCAGGTAGCATTACTTAGCAGCTAGATTGGATGTGCTATTGGTTTAATTTACGATTTATCTAGGAATAATCTACTTGTATAATAGTTCTGTGCTGTACCTGAGAGCTGAGACTGCCTGGGGCTCGGTGGGGGGTAAGATTGTTCATCTTCAGTTGCTGATGTATTGCTGTCAAATGGGATGTGATTGTATACTGAAGCTGAAGGAAAATTTGCTGTCAGGATGATGTTGCATTTAAGCCTCCTTTTTGGTATCAAAGCAGCCCTGTAAATTATTGTGGATCTTAAGGTCAGTAGAAATCTTTCTACAGATTTTTTTAGTTATGTTGAAAATAGTTCTTAGTCTGGATTTAAATGTTCCCCTCAAATTTTGGAGACCAGGGGTTATTGGAGGATAACCCTAATCCACAAAACCCAGAAGGTAAAATGAACTACTGCAGTCTTGCTACTCAAAATGTAAATAGTCAAAGGTAATGCAAGAAGATCTTAAAACTAGTTCTTTTATGAATCATAGAGGGTTTTTTAAAATGTCAAGTTGTAAGTTGTCTTAAATTGCTGGGAAAACTGTGGCAGAAAATAACCTGATATTTTGCTGCAAAAACTAGTATCAGCATTTTTGTTCACTGCAAAATCTCTGGTGTCCTCATAGACTTGTTTCTGTGTGGTACACAATGAAATTTCACTTGTCTGAATCATTTGAGTAAGATTTTTCAGAAAAGTTTTATCCTTCTCAGTTTTAAGTCCACTTATAGTGACCAAATGTTTAAACAGAGGCAATCTGAATGAATGTGCTCTTTGATAAAAGATAACAAAGCTCGTAACTGAGAAGCTTTGCTGCTCTTTGGGCAAGCATGGTTGATTTAACCTGGTACGTGTTTATGAATCCCCAAACTCACTGTATTTATTATACTTGAGTCATGCTAAACAAATAGAACTTTGAATCTCAGGAGCCCAGCATGTGTTTCAAGAGGCTGGCATGCATTTTCTTTACATGGTTGCAAGAGTGGCTTGCTTAACCTTTTAATTGGCAGGAAGAAAACTCACTTCACAGCCTGAGCCACAATCAGCTCTGAATAATGTAAACAGCGATGACCTGAACTTGATCTTTTAGACAAGGGACCCACTTTTCTCCGTAGTTGCATTATACAGAAAAGCTAATGCTTTGGGGTCAGCGAGGGGCTTTTGTACATCGAAGGACAAAAAAGCTAGAAAGTGTTTCCTGCTGTTTAGCTAATTAATGCAGGGTAGCACGCTGTAGGAGCCGGCAGTGGTTTTGCTGCCTGTCACTGCTATTGTACTGCCTGCAGAAGGATACAGAGCAAGGCGTGTGGTAGGGGAATGAGGTCTCTGTTTTGCTCCACCTGTTGCAGGACCAAAAAAAAACTGAGGGAATTTGGCTATTGATTCATTCCGTAAGAAGGGAAAAGATGTGGCACTGGAATGGTCAAAGCATGCTTCTCAAAGTTGTAAATAAATAACAAAAATAAATCAATAATACCCTGTGTGTGATGTGATGCTGCCAGACCAGCATTATCTGTGTGTGTCCTTAAATTGTGCTCTCTCCTGACACTGGAGGGCACATCTGAAAGGAAAAGATTGACAGCATTTCCCTATTAGACTTCTCCCTTAAATCATGTTTTATGATGTACTGTAGAATAAAGAATTTTATTTGAGACTTTAAAAGCATATATAACTTTGTCATATCTTGTATTTTCTGATTAAAACCTACTGCAAATCAGTGAGTTCCTTTTCAGTAGTTAATGTAGCAAAATATACAAAGATATTTAGAGTCTGCTCTGATCTTATATTCTGGTCAGGTACAGGCAAATTGTAAAGAGAAAATTCAAGGTGTCATAGTGAACAGCATGTACTGCATACTTGAGCAGTAAGGGACCTAAACCATCATAATTCTTGCTGGAACGTAGCTAGGTACATGCTGCCCGTGCCTGCCTGCTTTCTCAGCAAGTTTTTAAGTGGATTATTAACTAAGTGTAAGGCTGTTTGCAGCATCTTAAGTTTGACAGACATGTGATTGTGCAGGGGGGAGGGTAGGGGAAAAGGGTGGTTGCTTTCAGACAAAAGCATCTCATAGATGAATGTCTTCCAAACAATATCTTGTAGTCCTGTTCCAGATTAAAAATAAATAAAACAAATGGTATATGGGTTTTATGCCCAGACAGTAACTCTTTTGTTGTTTTTCTTTTCTTTTCTTTTTTTTTCTTTTTCCCAGAACTGCTTAATAAAACACGATGAGAACGGATACTCAGCAATAGTTGGAGACTTTGGTTTAGCAGAGAAAATTCCTGATCACAGGTACGTAAACTAATAAAAATATAGCGAGAGTTGCAGTGTGACTGCAGGTCAGAAGCTCTAATGAACCAGATCCCTAATGCCACTATTGCATTCTGATTAAAAATTTTGCAAAAAATATCCTCAGTCTTCATTCTAGAACTGCAGGCTGGTTGACCAAAATGTTCCAGCCTTACTGTCCATTTTGATAGATTTATTGGTGACATTTATTCTTCAAAAATGCTCTAGTGAGTACAGGATTTACTCAAGCTTTTCAGTAGATCTCCTAAGCAGGTACTTGAGAATTTTAAGTTTTAAAAAAAGCAAACAACAAAGCAAACATAAAAGTACTGTCCAGCATTCTGGATTGGGATGATTTTATAATAAATATCCTCTGTTGATTCCAACCAAGTTTAATTAGCTTCTTTCCATTTTCACAAACAATATTCAGTGGCATTCCAGTATTATTCTCTTTAACCTCTGGGCTAGTTGTTAAGATTCAGGTTTGTAACAGAGAGATATTAAAATTACTGTCTAACAGTAGCGCACTATTTTGCTCTCCCTAGGGTGAAATTATAATCTTAACTCATTTGAGGAACACACAGGTGACTGTCACAAGCTATTGTCGCAATTGGAAATAGTCCTTTTGTCGTCCCTCTGTTAGGGAGATCAAGGACAAGGATTTGATTGTTCTCTCTGTTTATTGACTTGTGTATTTCAGAGTATTCTGACTGTGAAATGTGCTGTCAGATTTTCTCCAGTGTATGCTTCTGTGTAAAATATATTAAAGCCTTCCAGCTCTTTTGATTGCAAAGAAAACAATAAAAGTTGATCTCAGCTATGCACTGTTTTTAAACTGTACATATCCTAAAACTGTATCATGGGAGGTCTGAAGGCTTGCATTAGTGTTGATGAAATATTGATCTAAAAGCTTAACAAAGTGAACATTTTAATTTCTAAACTACTGATAAGTACAGCCAATGTGTGCCTTGTACGCTCCAGTGGAATCTCTGCCCTTTAAGGTGCTGAAAGCTTCAGCTGTATTCATGAGAACCCATCACAAAATCAGGAACGAACCACAGGTGCCTTAGGGTGTTCTTAACACCAAGTTTTGAGATGCCCTGAAAACTGAGAGTATAATAATAGCTAAAGTTAAGGTAGCTTGATATGAAAACAAGCAACATAATAAAATTGTTACATTAGCTACCATTTTGGTTTGATGTAGTCTTACGTCCATTTTCAAATGCAGTTGGGTTGTTTCCAGTTTGCTGGCTAGCAAGCCATGCTATCTGAGGCCTTCAGAGGCCTTTTGTTCAATAGGTATTCCTTCAGGGTCAGCTGGGTGTCCAGCTGGAAGCCTTTCTTTAAGGCCCAAATATTTAGCCTATGGAAACATTGCAGATTTTTCAAATCGGCTCTGTTCTGATTACTTTGTTTTTTTCCCTATTAAAGGATTAATCTGGCCAATCTTGACCTTTTTTTTAAAAAAAAAAAAAAAACAAAACAAAAAACAAAGCCAAAACAGTTTGCAAGCAGGCTGTGCTGAATACTTTCAGAGCTGCTTGTCAGTGTACATGTAGGAATGGATACCAGCATGTCCTGCTGCGTGAATGGAGAACTTGACATCTGGCCTGAAACTGATGTCCGCAAGCCTTTTTCTGTATAGATGAAGGAACCCACTCTGACAAGAGTTTGGAAACCAAAACTATTGAACACCTGGGGCCTTAAAATAAGATATATTTTTTAAAAGTGGCCAGGCACTTAGAAACTGGAAATAAAATATGAGTAATTGATTTAAGCTTTCTTTTTCTTTCACCTCTTATCCTGCTATTGAATGTTTTAGTGCCTCCAGTAGGAAACCAGTGTTCGTTATGGAACCCACTTGTATTGACTTCCCTCTGGAAAAAGTTTCTGCAGATACTTGGGGTTATGGAAAGTTAGTAGCAATGCCTGAGCATTTAATTAATGGTTCTTTTTCACCCTCCACCCTGCTTGCATATCTATATAGTGAGAAGTTACCAGTGGTGGGTTCACCCTTCTGGATGGCACCAGAAGTTCTCAGAGATGAACCTTACAATGAAAAGGTAGGTACATAATATAAATGGACTTTAGTTGTCAGATGTTTCTCCTCAATAGCTGCATACAAGATTTAGAATTTCCATAATACTAAAATTATTGTTATTTTCATTTGTGCCATTTCTGTACTTAGTAGGTCATTCAGACTAAGGGAGAGTGTGAGTTGAATAGCTAATATTTTTAATTCATGGTGTGGATTCTTATATGGAAATAGAATTACCTTCAGCATAATTCACTGTTACGCTATTTCCATTCTGAAACATCTCACATGCAGAAATATGATAATAGCTTGTTGACCTAATGCAACTTAATTTAACCAAGTCCATTTTACCAATGTAAACTTGTACAATTATTTTAATTAAAAAAAAACAACCAGTATTTATCAAGGTAAGATACCTGGATAAAAATGTTCTCCAAAGGTATTTCTAAGTTTTCCTATTTGTGGCACCGGAAAATGTTTGTTTCAGAGGAGGATCAGATCACCCTGGATTTCAGAAATAGTGTTTTCAGTCAAGCTCTTCTTTACACAGGGTTTTCTCTTCCCATGTGTAACATAGTCTACTTCAACCCTGCACGTGCAGCTTTTCTGTGATAAAGCCTACATCCTGTACCTTTTTATAGCTAATAGTCAATAATTTGTTTGATTGGTGGTACTTTTAACTTGCAGGAAAGCAGTAGCTACCTCAGTAATGAATAATCACCATTTCAAAGCTTTCTTAAGAGTTCCAATTGACCTAAATTAATAATAAAGTACCCAAATCTGTGGTGCCACATTCTTCACTAACCCTAGGGCATAGAGGACTAAAGAGGAAGTGGGTCTCTTACCTCATCAGCATGAAAGATGACATATAAGCCTGCCTGATATCTAAGGGACAAGGGATGCTGGCTTCTGCTCTGTAGACTTGTATTCCATATTTTCCTAAATTTTGTTACATTATAAATTCAGGTGGTTGGAAATCTGAGCAACTGTGCAGCTCCAGGGGTAGTCAGATAAGCGATTACTAAGCATCATGGAAATGTCCATGTAAGTTGATGCTGGTATACAGCGTTACTAGGTATCTCAAGCTTTGGGAAAGACACTTTTTTCCAGAGGTGCTGAACTGTGAGAAGAGAAAAATGTAATTTTTCTTAAAAACATCATTAATATTCTGGATAAGCTGTGATCATGTGTATTCTAATCCCGTCTTTCTAACCACAGTGATATATGGGCATGTCAGGTTTTGGCTATGTTTTTAATTAATCCCATCTGTAAGACATCAAATGAAACGTTACCATTCTTTATGCGAGGAAGGATATGTATTTTTTTTTTTACACTGCTGAATTAAGAGTGGTTTGGCATTTTTTTCATTTTTATTTTCTTGATAGAGTTTTAAAGTTATCATTGCTATTTGTGCAATGAGAATGCTTTACTGTGAGCATGTGTCTCTTCACATGGAAAATGTTAGCTATAATGCAGTTGCTTAGTGTTGGAAGCCTGTGGTGTTGGTTTAGTTGTTTCATGATAACCATTTGGGGTAAGAAGAATATTCTTGTCAGATAAGAATGCTGAGTATTCATAGCTGAACCATGTGGCTATTTATTTCTCTCTCTCTCAGGCGGATGTGTTCTCCTATGGTATAATTCTGTGTGAGATTATAGCAAGAATACAGGCTGATCCAGACTATCTCCCTCGCACAGAGGTAAGTGGTTACGTTTATAACATTGGTGGGAGGTAGTAAGTATGCCGTGATAATGGCTGGCCTTTAGAACTTCTGGCACTGCTGCCAAAGATACGATGAATAGGTGTTACATTAAAAATAGCTTGTAAAAGGCTTTTGTTCTCCTGTGCTGTTATTGTAAGAAGCTCCATCGAAGACTTTCACACAGACTTTGTCCAGCTGCGGTCCTCATGGGAAATCCCTTCTGCCCCTAACTGGCAGAACATTGAGAATGTTGCAGTGACCTTCCTTTTGTAGAGTGATAGCTCATGTAGACTTCTTGCCAGATTCAGAACAGAGCACTTCTGGCACACTGCATCCGCTAAGCAGCCCCTTCTTATGAAACAGGCAGGAGCTATGTTAGCAGCAGCTAAAATAAACTCATCCTTATTTTTGTATAGACTGTGCTAAGCACCGTGGATGTGAGCTAGAATCAACTAATAAGAGGAGATACTTCTACTTCCCTCACTTGCCTTTTGTTTGAGTCCCAGCTGCAGGACAGCTTTTGGCCCTCTATGGGGAGTCTTCCAAATTGTCTATCCCCCTCTGGTTCTGAAAATGCAAAGTTGCTTAGGTCTCGAACTGCAGTAAATAAGAGATCCTTTTGTTTCTCTGCCCTTCAGATTTTATAGAAGTGAATTTAAGGAACTAGATAATGTGTATTACTAGCCTACCATCCACTGAAAAATTAACCACTTTAATTGGTAAATTTTCATCATAACAAAGCCTCTGGTTTTACAGCAGGCTGTTAATTTACACTGTGAAAGTCACCATGGGGAAACATCATAGTATAGGATATTGCTTCCAGATCCACATGGGCAACATTTCAAGTGCAATGGATTGCAGTTGAGTCCAGGAAGAAGGATGGGCTTTGAAGTCAGCTCATTCTCTTATAGGTATCTTGTATCAAGTAATCCCAATTGGGAATTCTGCAGCTCAGAGTGTGCATGGAGTTTTCTCAAAATCCTCTCTATGTGTCTGCTGAGAGATGTTTTTCATGGTTATTCCTGATAACTCCATGTAGGGACTCCCCTGAAAAGAAGATGCCTTGGGCCAGATAGCAGACCTCATTTATATCTCTATGCTGTGTTTTTGTTTGTACAGAATTTTGGATTAGATTACGATGCCTTCCAGCACATGGTGGGAGACTGTCCCCCTGACTTCCTCCAGCTGGCCTTCAACTGCTGTAATGTGAGTATCTTACTTGAAGGGGAGAGGCTTAAACTTGAGTTCTCTAAATCCCTCTGGCTTTTGAAGATAGAACTTAAAGCATTTATAGAAGGGACTTGAAGAGCCTACCTATTAAAGCAGCATACATTCTGATAATCCAGAAATTCCCTTGCAGTCTTTATAACCTTCCTCTTCCCCTTGCAAAAATGTCTATCTTGTATTTTTGCAATTCTGTGTTCTGTCATGCCAAACAAACAGGTCTGGCACACTGAACAGCTTCTTGCAAGCTGCTCAGGCTGATCATAACCAGTTGTATGCTATTGACACTGGCTGGCCCTCAGGCTGACAAAATCCAGCTTTTATTGTGTACAGACCTACTGAGCTGTGAAGAAAGAATTCCGAGTTGTTCTCACAAGGGGACAAACAAATCAAGAGCAGGCACTCAACTACTCTAAAGTTTCTATATGCTGTCTTTTGGAAGGCGAGATAACTCCAAATCCCTAGCCTGTGTTCCAAAAAATCAAACTTGGACACAAATTATTTAATATCAGTAAGGCTGTAGGCAATGTGCTGTATGGTGTAAATTTTCTGCGAGTTATTCAGGTAAAATAGTGATAGTGCTGAATACCTTCATGGCTCCATAGTGTGAAAGATCAATGGAAGTAGATCTCTTTTGGAGGTTATTCCCTAACAGAGGTTTCTAGTACCTTTGTATAGTAAACTGGTTTATATGGAGTAAGAGAACCTGAGCTTCCACCAAATTCAGCTCAAGTTGGGACATGTCCAGTTTGCACAACTTGAGGCAAGTTATGAAAATTTTATTGCACAAAACTTTGACCAGGACCCCACAACCAGGCCATGCTGGGCCAATACCAGAACTGTATTTGTGAGTGTTTGTAAGAAGTCTCGGAACAGGCTTTTTATTCCTATTACTGATTTATCAAGCTTGCTTTTCATGTCAAGGCTGCTGCTGAGAGAAGCAGTCTCATCCCTCCATGCTCTTGAGGCTCATTTTTGCCCTGAGCTTCTCTGTACTTTTTATTAGTACAAATGCATATGTTCACTCAAGGGGACAGTGGGATAAAGGTGAGGATGTGAGCAGGTGGGGGTGACTGCTGCTCTTGACACAAGATAGCATAAATTAATTAAATTAATTCTAAAAATGTTTGTGGAACTTACTCTGGACAAGCTACTTCAGTCCTCTGATTTCACCTTAGTACAGTGGAGCTTGTTTCACCAGGAGCGGTATGTCTGACTCATGTTTATGAAGTGTTTTGACTACGTAAGCGCTGAAGAGTTTGGCTAGAGGTAGGATTTGACTTTGGAAATCTTGGCTCCCACTTGTAGACTCCAGAAATCGTACTGCATCCAAACACATTGTGCAGGATTCAAAGCAATTTTTCAGCACAGGTGAAATTCAGAGTAAAACTGTACTCCTGAAGAGAGGGGAAGTGACTGATCTTATATTCTCATGTAAGAATTTAGTGTATGTAGACAAAAAGGATTTTTGCCTACTAGTTATTGCTGCTTCCTGTATAATAAATGTCCCTTCCCTGAACTGAAAGTGGAAATTACTGTCTTGTGATCCAGCCATTAATATGCTGATTTCATTGTGGGGCATTCTGTCATTCACTTACCACATATCTAGTAGAAGGAAAAAGGTCGTGAACAGATAAGGCTTTCTTATATCTTCCTAAGTATGCTGTACTTCAATAATAGGTGATCTGTGTGATAATTTTCTCTTAGACATGGACATTTATATAGCTTTTTATTGTTTAATAGGTCAACAAACAGTGTAAACTGTATACCTCAGCTGATTAGCTGAACTAATGTGCAAAGCCCTGGGGTTTTCTACAGCCAGGAAATGTGTTTTAGGGCAACCTAAGAAAGCCAGTAAAAACTGACATGTATGAGTAGCGGATTAAGATGTCTTTAATTTGCTGTTATAGTGTTGGGTTTTTTTTTTTAATAAGTACATGCAAGGAAGTGTAAAACTTATGGCTTCCCAACAACTATAAGCCTTCTTGTGCAAATGCTTATAAAAGTAATAATGTATGATCATGAAAAAAGCTTACCAGCACGAGCTGAGCTGTGGGCAACTGCTGCCTTGAGGAAGAACCTTCTATTCCATTTGAGCAGAATCTGGACTGCTCAGGGATGAAAGAGACAAATGTTGCTCTGAGTCACTTTGCCAGTGCTGCTCTTGTCCTGGATCTTACCTAGCACAAATTAAAATAGCCAGAGAGCTCTTCTTGCTTTCTGTAACTTGCAACAGGTCTCTAAGCTTCCCAAATTAGTAAGTTTGTCAGAGTACAGAGTGTGTGCTTTGGTGTTGCCCCTGCCCTACTCTTTCAGTGAAATAGCGAAAGCAGAAAATCTTGTTTTCCTATGCCAGGAAATTCCAGTTGCTCCATTAGAACAACTTTCTTGCTGCTCTTGAACTCTTCAAGTGAGATTTGTTTGGTTTTTATTACTGCATGTATGAATTTTTACTCCCTTACCCTGTGCTGCTAGAAGGTGTTCTGGTGTTGCTGATCATACCAGTTCTCTTCAGAAAGATCTATCTCGTAGGACCTGCAAGGCAGTATCAGGGAGGTTTCGGGGGTTTGTTGCGTACAAAGCACCGCTGTTCCCTTTGTACTAGAGGTCAGATCTGTCTGGGCTTGTCTGCTCTGAAAAAGCCTTTAGAGGGCTGGAAACAGGAATGAGGTCAAGCAGAATCTTTTTTATTAGTGTAATGAGGTTACCTTTCAGCTGCTGAATTAGACATTACTACCTACAGTAGTTAAACCTGTAACATATTCAGGGTCAATGTTCAAAATGGTGAAATGATGTCTAAGTTACTGCTTAAATTAAGCTGTTTGCCCTCTAGTACAATTTTATTGTTGGACTTTGTTTAGAGATCCATTTCTACTAGGGTGAATAAATAAATACTGATAAATACAAACTGAATACATACTGATGACTGGGAGAGCGATATTCTACTTGGGCAAAGATGGATTTTTTTTCTGTTGTATTACTTTGTCAAATTATGTAACCAATCTTGCTTCCTCACAAGACAGAACAGTACATCAAGTAGTAAGGCTGATTAATGGATGGAAAGACACAACATTTTAAACTTTAAAATCAGCAATGCCATTTAGGTGGGTTTTAATTAAAACCCTAAGAATTAAAAACTTTTAAAGAATGACACAGACAAGTTGCTCTGTTTAATCCTCATTGCTTCAGGCATATTTTGAAATTACATTGATATATAATCTCTGACTGATAACTGGAGTCCAGAAAGAAATCTTTGAACTATGAAACCTGTATCAAACAAAACCCTCTCTCAGACTCAGAATCTAACAGCTTCACACCTTTTCAATTTAAAATGTGTCCTCATCACAGAATATTTACAACTTGATAATTAAATGTGAGAGCTATAATAGACATAAACTGGGACAGAATACTACTTTTCTCCTGCTTTGCTTAGGTTTTTTGCAATGACAACACACTTAAAACGGTCTCACTCAGTTCCTTCAGATTGTCCCTCTGTCCACTGTGTAAATAGAATAGCATGGACAAACCCATATGAACTTATTTGTGTGCATTCACAGATGGATCCAAAGTTGCGTCCTTCATTTGCTGATATTGTCAAAACACTGGAGGAGATTTTAAACCGCCTGAGAAATGAGGACTCAGAGAGAAAGTTTTTGAACCTTGACAACAGTGAAAGAAAACCCAAAGGTAAGTGCCCGTACTGTACAAACATTGCTGCAGGCTAATAGCAGGAGGTTGCAATGCTTCATATTTTGAAGACTGAAATTTCAGCTATATATGGTATTATTTACAGCTTATGAATGATTTTACTCAAAGCCTGAAAATTATTCTGGAACAATGCTATATACTGTGCACTGCAGAGTGTCCTTTGGGAAAGAACAGCTAACAGTTTCTTAAAGTGCCTCGGAAGATTCTGCCCTTTAATTTCCCCTCTGCTCTTGAGGTGAAATTCAGAGTTCTTTCGAGAAGGGTTTTGTAAGTTGCTAATAGCATAGGAAAATTCGACTTTTGCTTTGTCCCTGCCATACTTCATGCATATACATAATTTCTGTGGTCTATGTTACATGTAACAGTTAGAAGCTTCTTAAATTCCTTCACGAGGAAGAGCAGAGAAGATGCAAGAGTATTTACAAAGTACTTGGAAATGCCCTGAAAGACCAGGGAAAAGATGAATCCCAGATCTGCTTGGGAATGCTGGCCTTGACGGGCTTTCTCTAAAGCTGTCTAGTGCCACCTGGTGTGGGAGCAAACTGCAAGCAGTTCTTGTAGTCTGGGGCATATCCTGATTTAAGTGTCTTTTTTGTTACTTCTGGCATTGGAAGCTTAGGAGTACAGTAAAAATAGTTTCTCATATTGTGTATATATAAATACACAATATATATACATATCTTTCTGTAAATATGATTACAGATTGAAATAAGTTCTGTATTTCAAACCACATGGGGTGCATGCATGTGGTAGTTCTCCCGCAACTGGAAAGCATCTAAAAGAGGTGCAAGTTAAAGAGGAAACTTCTTTGGTTGGTTGGTTAGTTGGCTAGCATTTTTGTTTTTATTTTTTCATTTTCCTGGCATTCTCCCTTTGGAGTACATCTCAGATTTGCATCTCCTTGGAGAAGTGTTACATGCTGTTCCTTAACTTGCATACTCGTTCCTAGGTGGAATGACTACAGTCTAAACTGTGTCAGTATTTAAAGGGAAAAGTGTAAATCTGCATGTTTTTATTCTGGAAATGGCAATCAAAAGGAGATATCACTTCTTTATATCCGTTTGTTATAACTCTACCACAGCTCTTCAGAGGCACCTTGAGAGCCAGTGGCAGATGCCTGTTCCAAACACTGTTCCAAAGAGTTAGCATCTTTTCCTAAACAACTACAATTTTCCCATTCTGTTCTAGTGATACAGCTTTTATTTTTATATATATATGTATGTGTGTGCGCATGTGTGCAAATAAATACATGCACATGCATATGTACAACTTTTAAATTCCTATTCATGAGAGTCAAACTCTCATATATCCCTAGTTTCTGTATTGGATAATGTACTGAATGAAGGCTGGGATGGAATGATTTAAACTCTTAATGGTATCAGGAGGGGCATTTATTTTAGTCTTAGACTTTTCCCATCAGGGTGAAATCAGGTCCCAAATTCTTTGGCAATTGTGTTTTGTACTGGCTCTCTTTTATAGTATCATCAAGTGATCTTGGGCAACCTCTGCTGGAAGCCAGGATGATAAATCTAGAAACATGGAAATTGTTCTTCTCCTAGACCACCCTGAGCCACTTCTGCTGTGTCAGTGTACTGGCAGCGAGGAGGTTTGAAGGGGCCCTAAAATAGAGGGTTTGGATAGAAGAGGGAAAAATTTCCTCATTCCCACCAAATTTTTGTACAGTTTTCTTCCTTCGTTTTTTCTGAAGACAATATTGTCTTGCCAAATTAGCATCCCCCGTAACGTGGGTGGCAAATTTGATCATAAAATGATAAAGAAGCGGTCCAGTTTCAGTGCTTAGAGAATTAAGATGGCATTGACAGAATTTGCATTTCCTCAAGTCTTGATGACTTTACTAGCCTGAGGCATGAGTAAAGAGGAAAATTTTAATTGTAGTTTTGACTGCCTTACATTTAAAAGATCCTGTGGGCAGGGCTGCCAAATCTTCACATTTGAAGCCAATAATACACTGCAGAGAAGAGAATAGTGGACTTGTGTTTGTGCAGGAACTTGTAAGGAACAAGCAGACGTGCTTATGGAAGATAATGTGGAACATGAGAAATGCAGCTTTTTCTTTACAGTTGTCATGAAGGCTCTGTGAGTGAGCAGACATGCAGGCATAGAGCTCCTTTAAGCTGAGAGTATTTCTCTTCTTTTACTCAGGGTCAATTGAAAAAGGACCAGGAGTAAAACGTTTGAGTTCCCTGGATGATAAGATCCCACCCAAGTCACCCCGTCCGCGTCGGAATATCTGGTTGTCACGCAGCCAGTCGGATATCTTCTCCCGGAAGCCTTCCAGGAAAATAAATGTGCAGGACCCCTACTATACACCAAGCAAAGGGTTAGGCCGGAAAGTTAATCCCTTCAGTGCCCGGGAGGACCTCAAGGGGGGGAAGATCAAATTCTTTGACATGCCAAGCAAGTCGGTGATTTCCCTGGTGTTTGACTTGCATTCCCCAGAGGCAGGTGGAGGCCTGAAAGCCAGCCAGCCCCAGTTCCGGCAGGCGTATAGCACAGACTGGCAAGAAGTTTCCCTTCTTCCTCGGAGGAGGTGCAGATCACTTCCACTGTCTCCTGAATTGCCGCACAAAGAGTATGGCCTGTTTGGGGGACTGTCTTCAACTGTCAGCAGGTGTGACCCAACTCAGCTAGGCGCAGAGGTTCGGCAAAAACTCCTGAGTAGCAGTAAATACGGTGTGTCAGAGATTCCCCCCTTTCAAGCCAAGGCTCACAGGCCAGAATTTCTTCCTGTACCAGCACAAGAAGAGGATATGGACTGTTCAGATGGGCCAGTGGCCCAGGAGGAAAATGGGTTTTGTGCTGTTGAGAACACGTGCGGAGATCCAGCATGTAATCAGTCATTAGTGCTGGCCCAGCCTGAGCCACTATCTTACAAAAAGCTCCTAGTTGAGAATTCAGTGAACTCTGAAGGACATGGCTCCTCACAAGTGTTTGTGGGTTGTCTCCCTTCTGAAGAGATGGAGGTAGAAGATGACCTACCGAAAAATACTCCGCTGGAGTCTACAAAGCCTCTGTTCAGCGTTAGTCCTTCCACCGAGCTGAAGAGAGAGGCGTGGCCCTTCAGGGAGCAGGATGGGGACAGTCCTGCCCCGGTGCCTCAGACCTCCTCCAACATCTCAGCAAGTGGCAGCACGCAGACAACTTGCGACATATGAAGAGAGGGCTCAAACTGAATGTGTCCTTGAGGGAACAGTTGTTCCCCGTCACTTAAACTTCCTTTATCTATAGCGCTGGGCTTCACATTCAAGAGAGACTCAGCAGATGGTAGAAACTGGCTGTCAAACAGATAGCTACAGATGGCATCTGGAGAGACTGATTATTAACTTTATTTCAAACTGTGCTTATTCCCTTCCCTGATTCGCATTAGGAGGGAGAACTGCTCCAGCCAGAATGGCCATGTGGGCCTCACAGTCCTTCCAAGAGGCTGCAGCCAGAGCAGGCACCATGTAAACAGCTTGACCTGGATTCCAGCATGGAGCATTTCAAGGCCTTAAGCTCCATGTTGGATAGAAACAGTGACCCTTAGGTTTTCCCCTCTTCCTCTGACTGACCAGCTGCTCTGAACCACTGCAGATTTTGTGTTAACATTTTGCAGCAGTGCATGTGAGTTGGAGCCTCTGTTTTAAATGGGCCCAGAGATGTCTCAGAGCTATGCTGAGCGGATAGGAGTGTTCTCTGGTCCCAGAGCTGCTGTGAAGGCTGTTGCAGCATTAAAGCTCTTCTTTCAAAAGCAGTGAAAACAAAACCCCTCACACTGGTCACAATCGGCAGACTGTGACACATGACAAGTACTTTGTGATTAACAAGAAGAATCTGTTCCCTCGTGTTTCATTTTCCCTTGGGATTTGGTAATACATTAGTGCAGGGAAGCAGGATGCGGTAAGCACTGCTCTCCTCCTTGCACAGCTCTTTGTGCACCTCAACACAAATGTAGAGGAAGATTTGCCCAGGGCACGAGAGGGGAGCCGTATTCCAGGCATTGTAATTTCTGGGATTCTGGAGAAGTGAAAGTATCAGTTGTGCTGAGCTTTTGGGGGTTGTGAGCTCTTATCTCTGAAGAGCTGGATGGACATCATGATCTGTTTCTGCAGAATAGTTAGTTAACTACAGTATCTACATCACAGCTGACTATTTTAGCACTAAGCTAGAAGGGTTACATTCACCTCCCTCTCTGGTATGACATCCTGTCTCACTGACATCACTGCAGTAATGATGGCTCCTTATTTAAAACCAGACTGTTTGACAGAGGACAGGAATCCCCTGCCCAGGGTAAGCTGCCAGCAGTGTTGCAGCCACACAAGTGCCCTTGGAGGAGGATAGACAGTAGACTCACAGAAAGGCTTTGAAGGCTGAAGAAAATTAGCTTGTCCCAAATGAACTTTTTTTTTTTCTTCTACTGAAAGAAGCTGTTGTCTTCATTGGCTTATCTTGTCACTGAAGAGGATGACATTTTTCTTTTTCCTTTTCTTTTTTCTTCTCTCCACCAGCAGGCACATGTGACAGAAGCAGCAATGTCAGCTTTAATGCTGCTTGCTGGAACCAGCATCAGAGATCCCTGCTCTGCGATGTGATTTAAAGGAAAGCTTGTTCTGTGTTCATGCTTGTGCAACATTCTGCCCTTTTCCACTGTTGCTATCCCACGAACATACAATTTTTTAATTTAAAAGAAAAAAATTTAACCTATATTATCATTCCTAACTGAGGTATGCATTGCATGCCTGCTGAGCAGATGGTGATGCAGTGGAGTCCACAATTTCAGCCAGGTAGCTTCTTACAGTCTCTCTCTCAGGATGGAAAATGTAAGCTAGTCTCTGATGGCAGCAGGACTATTCCTACTCTTTTCCTGTCTCAAAGAAAGGATGGAGGAGAAAGCCTTAGTTCTTTCTTGGCTGAGATGCTTACCTTTCCAGAGCTGTAGGTAACTATTCTCTGAGTTATGACTTTCTCTTGTGAAATATGTGTTAACGTGAGCAGCAATTACCCCTTTGCAGTGGCTGAGAAGAATTAAATTAGAAACTCAGTGTCTCCAAGTTACTTAGCACAGTCCCTGCCAGATGAGGCAGCTGTTAGCAGTTTGAAAGACAAAATGCCTGTCCTTACCAATATCACCTCTTTGGCCCACACCTCTGCCTCTTGAAGGTGCTGATGAGCAGAGTAGTCTGTCTTGTGTATCCTGGCTGCAGGTCTGGTGTCTGCAGAGTGCAGAGCAGCCTATGGCTGGTGCTCTGTGTGCGTAATTTCCTCTGAGAACAGGGAAGCAGTGAGCAGAACTCAGTTGCCAGATAGTTGCTTGCCTGGTGCCTGCTTTTTTTTTTTTTTAAATAATCTTTTAATTTTTTATACAATTGTAATCTTTCGGGAGGCAAAATATCAGCACCAGCTTCTGTTGTCACAAGATGCATTTAGGGGTTTGACTTCAGGCAAACAAGCAATAATAAGAAGTTTACTTCTGGAGATCCCCAGGCTGCGAGGAGGCTGTCCAGCATCCTACAGCTGCCTGCAGCCCCACTGGAGAGCACACGCATGCCTCTGGCTGCTCTGTGGCTGGCATTAGCCCTGGTTGTCAGTGCTGACACCTCATCATGGAGCCTGTTGCCCTCTGTGACACTCCCTGCAAAGCCTGTGCAGTCAGGCTCGGGGTACCTCTGTGGCACCCATTGCGGTGACCTCACCTGTTTTCCTACACCACTGTCTCTTAAAATGTATCCCTGCTCTGAGTAGCCCTCTTACAAAGCAGCGTGGCTAAAATGTTATTTTCTTAAATGTCCACTCTAAGCACAGCCTGCTGACATGCACAGGGCACATCTATCAGCTTTTCCAGCTCTTTGTGCTGAGGTGGAGATGTCGGAATCACCAAGGAACAGCAGCTCAGGCCTTTCCTGGGTTCGTGGTCTGCATGGGAAAAGAGGCATGTGTATAAAACTGGAGTAAAAGGCCCTTAAAAATAGCTAAATGCTTGCTAAAACCGGGTCTAGATGCCGTTGGCACTCACTACGTCTCATCCCTTTGGTTGTGTAAAACTGAATCTAGGTTGCACCTAGTTACTACTCCCAGGTTTTCTGCCCACCTGAGGGTGCTTTTCTACTGGGGGCCATTTTCTGAGAGCTACTGATGAACATGAACACAAACATGTGGTCAGCAAACTCCTTGTTTTATAGTGATGTGACAAAGTTTTATTGTGATTGGATTTTATAATGATTTTTGACTTTCTTACGGGAGCAGTTCTTGCTCTTTTAAAACACTTTCTACACATTGCTAGGTTCCCTGAAGAGATCAAAGATGTTTTAAATTTACTTTAAATTGATGTTGAATTCATGTAAATGTCTGTTATAAGCTATTTTCGTTGAGGTTGCAGGTTGATAAAATGCAACTAAGAGAATGCATGTGAATTGCTGCCCTTCAAAAGCAGTGCAGACAAGGGGCTGTAGTAGACTTACACTTGTTGGAGAGGCATTGATGTATTATGTGTAACAGAACACTGGTATTTTTTGCCGGTACAACTAAAGACACTTGAATAATTCCTGTTTGCACTTAATGCTATTGTTTATATTGCATGTCACTACATTTCTATGCAAAACAACCTTTTTTTTGGGGGAGGAGGGGCAGCCAGATATTTGATTAAGTATAAAGATCTTTGCGAGATGATCTATTTTCGTATTTATGAAGGAGTTTTAAGTCTTAATATTTTGCAGTCTGTAAATAGCTCAACTTGTAATTAAAGGCTTAGGAAGAAGTTTGTAGCCTGTGTATAATAGTAAGTTAACACTGCCGGAAAAAAAAATCTTTGCAAAACAACTTTTCTAATATTGTGGATATTTATGAATATGTAAAGAAAGCACGTCTTGTTTTTATGTTGATTGACCTTCTGACTTTTTTTGAACTATAGAAATGGTGTATGTTTTATTGGAACTGCAATAAGAAGTAACCAAAGATGAATCCAGTTAAATATTTTCATAATTTTTTCTTGGTCAGGTTTTGTAAACTTTCCCAACTTGCTTTCAGAATAAAAATAAAATCAAGGCCTGAGTCTTGTGATTAAGGGGGCAACTCTAGGTTAAAAAAGCTGGCTCGAATGCTTACTTAAGCTATGGATGACATTAATACCTGGCTTGAGATCGTATTCACTATTACTGGGTGCTGAACTATAAACAGGGTGAATTGTCATCCTTATTCAGTGTTATTTCTCTCCTGCATCTTACTAAAGTGTTACACTATTAAATCCATGAGACTCAAGGACTTTTTCTGCTCTGCCTTATAGTGCTCTGAAGAGTAGGCAATAACTTGTGACCTACAAGACAAGATAGCTTTTGATAGCACTCAGCCTGCACGGAGTTTGCCGCTGTGGCTACTCTGTTCTAGCCCTAGAGAATACCTTCAGTAGCGTAGGAAGCAGTCCAGTTTAAAAGGACCACATCTGGCTTTAAGTTCTACTGCATCTCCCCTTACTTAGAAGAAGTTTGAAGGCCTGCTGTGGCTTGGTTCTGCATGCAGTTACCCTGCACTAGAATCATGTGGACCATTTTGGAGGAGAAACTCTCCTTCCCCTCTCTCCTGTAGGAGCAAAGGTCTCATCTATGTATGTTGTAACCAGGACTAAGGTAAAGTACAAATATGAAGTGGGAATAACTCTCCCAGGTGCATGTTCTAAACCAACTATGGTCAATATCTCTTAAAAAAAAAAAACAGCAAACAGCACAAGACACTTTTTTCCTTCTTAACTTCCTTAGAAAGACAGGAAATAATTGTGAGATGTAGTGAGTGGCTGTACCAGCTTGACTAAATTCATAAAAAAAGTATGCTTTGCCTGGAGAGCTAGCCTGCTTTCATCTAGTGTCTCGCAGAAGCATCAAATCTTCCTCCAGTGACTGTTTATAGCATTTTCTATCAAGTTAGATGTATAAGTCAACAGCTTGGAGCTTTCTGATATGTTTTTGTAGGTAAGACTTTGACCTTTACCACATGGTCCTTTGGAAAAGGTCTATCCCACCCTCAACCACCAGGTTAAGTGGCAGCATGCAGTAAGGCTGTAGGTGCAGTAAGGATAAAGGCAAGATCTAGGAGGAGGTTGGGGCTCTAACATGCTGTGAGTTTGAGTGGGAAGCTCTGGCCTCTGTCTCCTTGTGATAAAAAGGGATTACCCTCTGCCTCTTCTGCGAGAAGTGAAACCCAAGCTAGCATATGGTCTTTCCAGAAAGGCAACCCTAGGCTGGTTTTTCAAAACCCAAGCTCCATGCAGAGCAGTAAACTTGAACCTTGCAGCCCTGGGTGCAGTTGGAGATGTGCACTTTTTCTCCCTCTTCTCCAGCCTCCCCCCCCACCTTCACAGCCTGCCATGCTGCTAAGGAACAACAGGGGGAACTCCAATTGAGAGCAATTTAATCGGTCAGAAGTTAAAGCAAAAACAAGAGCAAGAAACTTGCTCCCCTTCTAGTTCTTGATAGGATAAAGAACTTCAAAACTTGAGAGAAAAAAAAGCCCAGTTCAGTGAGGAGTCTCTGGCTCTATCCACTGGCCCAGGCCAGCTTCATCTTCTGGCTGTGAGCTTTGGAAGATTTAGAAAACAAGCTCTTCACTATTTGAAGTGGCACTGATTTCCCACTGAGATACAGTTTATTGTGGCAGTCTGGCAACCAGGGCCCTGTGCCAGTGTCTGTGTTTTTCCCTTTCTTTAGCATCCAGACATAAGCCATGATATATCCAGTCATGAACGCATCAAAGCCAGCTCGGTGTGTGCCCCCCTGTGAAGGCGGACCATGGGTTTCCTTTTCTGCAGCACATTCTGCTTCAGTCTTGGGGATGTCTGGGTGGTTGATGGAGTCCAACCCAGCAGGAACCTTGGACTTCCCTTCTACTTGGTCACTGTCAGAGGCATTTCCCTTAGCAGAAGGGCTTGCAGCAGCTGCCACCTGGGCAGCAGTTCCTTCAGTGCTCCCCAGATCTTCTTCCCGTTGTGTGCTGGTGTCTGAACTGACCTCTGGTTCCATGTCCATGGAGTTCTCCTCCAGTGGCCTGCCCTCAGTGTTGGGTGTGATCTCTGCCAGCTCTGCAGCAGCTGCAGGCTCATAGCAGCTCTGTTTTCGTGGCGGTTCCTCCTCCCCATTCTGAGCTAGCTCCATTTCTTTTCCTGAGTTCTCCTGTTCAAATGCCTTTGCAGGCTCTTCTGTGTTCTTCCGACGTTTCCATTTGTGCTTCCGTTTCTTCCGCTTCTCCTCACAAAACTTGTCATCCTCATCAATTATGAGATCAATGTTATGAGACTGTGGACACTTCACCCCTTTTGGACACCAGCCATAGGCCTAGGGAGAAAGAGAGAAATCTGTAGACACCAGCCTCCTGGTCAGAGCAGCTTATCACAGTAAAATGGAGAAGAGATAATTATTCCCCTCTACTGAGGGCTTGTGAGGCTGCACGAGGAGCACTGTGTCCTGTTACAGCCCCACAACACACAAGAAAGGCATTGACAAACTGCAGCGAGTGCAGCCGGGAGCTACCAAGATGGAACACACAAGGAGAGGCCAGGGAAGGTGGGTTTGTTCCACCTGGAGAAGACGAGGCTAAGGGGATGTGGATATCTAGTTGCTGTCCGCAGCTACCTGAAGCAGAGGTTAGAGGGAAGATGCTCTTCTGAGGGCAGCATAGGGAAAGGTGAACTGGTAACAGTCAGGGGAAATACTGACTAGGTGTACAGGAAAGCATTTTTCACAGTAGTGGTAAAGCACCAGAACAGGGCCCTGGAGGGGTTTTGCAATCTCTGTCCTTAGAAATTTTCCAAATGCACCAAACAAGGCTCTGAGTAATATCAAGTTGGTGGTTGGATGAGAAACTTCTAGAGGTTTCCCCAACCTATGTTGTTCTCCGACAGTAACGTGCAACATCTGGAAGAGCTCCTTTTCTCCCGAAAGCATCTGAAACCAGTTTTGGTCTGATCAGATGAGCTCTTTGTTTACTGCAGTAGCAGCACCAGGACTCGAGATGCTGTGGATCACGCTGCTATGGTACCAGCAGCTGTAGACAGGTAATATTTTTTACATCTCATCAAGATATGGGAGAGGAAAGAGGCAGCATTTCTTGCTTGGAGAACAAGCCAAACTAATTTAGAACTTACAGCCCTCTCAAGACAGTAATAGCTACTGTGACTCATAGCATCCCACTATTTAGGGCTCTATAATCTCTTTATGAACCTTCATGTCTAATGTAGCTTCTGGAATTCACTGCCTCCAAACAGAGCAGGCTATTATTGCTCTTTCTGTCATGATGCCACCTGAAGCCTGAAAATCTTCCTTGTACTGTGAAGCAAGGAAGGGGCAGTTGCCAGGTGCTTTCCTACCACCTCCTGCTCTGGCAACATGTGGCTCTTTCTGTGAAGCCAGGAAGGAGGCAAGGATTCATGTTACTTACCGAAAATTTCTCACAAACAGGCACCTTATTTCCCTCTCCTACGTTGGGGCTTTCTTCTTCCAGAGAGCAGTGGCGAAAGTCGATGTAACGGGACATGTTGGCAGGGTAGTTGCAGAACTCAATAGTGAGCTGCTGGCCACTGGATTCCTTCAGCTTGCAGTTCTCTCGCTTGCTGGAACAAAGGAGAGTACACAGTTACTGCAGTTAACTCACTGAAGGTACCACAGCATGGAGCTGGTGCAAACATGCGGTACTCTACCAAGTCTCTACTCCACTAGTTTCCTGCTCTTGAGCGCTCAACAGCCTGCTGGAGAGAAACACAGCCCCAAGAGAACAGCTTTGGTAAGTAGTTGCTTCTGTGCTGATTCAAAGGTTGGAAGGTTGGTTTCTCTGTTATGCCAACATACAGGCAGGGACAACAGTGTCTCTGGCGAAGCTATGGGAGAAGGGGACACATAGTTTGATTTTAAATATTAAGCGCACTATGACTTGTGTTAGTCTTCACAATGTTAATGGACAAAGAAAAAATGTCCCAAAATGAGGTATCATGTAGAACGTCCAGCAGCCACCGCCCAGACAGGTTGAACCTGGGCAATGCAGACAACAAGGAAACCTTTTCCATCTCATGAGAAAAGAACTGTTTTGTCCCAAGGGCTGGCTAAAAGGCCCAAAACCTCTGGAAGGCTCCATGTAACCAGAATTGTGGGTTAAAACATTTAAGAGGTCACTTTAAAAAGTATTTTTATCTTGTCAAAACAAAATATTCTCATGTTTGAGAACAGCCATCCTGAATGTTTTCAGACCTGTCAAAATGGCATTTCCTGATATAAAACAGTCACTAAAAATACTGTTTCTCCTCTGTACAGAGCGTGACTTCAGTTTAGTAGAGATGCAAGGGGCTGTATCACTGCCAGGAGCTTGTTTAGATTGTATGGGGAGTGCAGAACCAGGGGCCAGACTGACACATGAAGCGGACAGACATCTCTGCTTCTGACATGTCTGCCTGGAAAATATCCACAAAGAGATGAGGGCAGGAACCCAAGACAGGATGCCCTGGAACACAAGCACAACCTTTGCTTGGAAAGATAGCGATGGGAAGTATAGCTGGCCGCACACGAGTGTCACGTGCAGGACGTGTGACATGGCTGGTCAGCGTCAGGAGGTGCAGGGAACACTCACCCTTTAACTGCATCATCCCTCCCACAGCTGAGCTATAACCAGCAGAGCCTGCAGGCACAGCCGGGTTTGCACTTGCTCTCTAGCTGAGCGTTAAGGGTCTCTTCTGTTTGTGTTCCTCCTGAGGCCCCATGGCACCGCTGGACCAGGGCCTTGCAGCAAATCAATTATCTTTCAGTTAGATCAGGTCACTCTGTGGTCAAAACCGCTGCCAGCGGAAGACTAAAATCCCCTTTCAGCAGCTGCCCACTGAACAGGTAATGTGTATTACAAAATACTCCGTTACGAACTTGGCACCTATCCTAGAAATGGGAAGAGCACGGGGCAGAGTCACCTGAAAAGTACATTTCTTCACTCATTGGGGTAACACACAGACCCAACCCCTTTGCCTGGAAAAAACCAAAACAAACAAAACACTAACTACTCCCTTTGCCTTTCCTCCCATAAGCTTTAAATACCAGAGCGCTGCTCACCACTTCTTGTATGCATACTCCAGGTAGGACGCTACAAAGCGAGTCTCAAACTCTGAAGCATATTTGGTGTCATATATTCCTGTATTTCCGAGAGGTCAGCGGTGAAGGTGCCGAGGTTGTCTGGGAGGTGAGCGTAGAAGCACTGGTACAGGAAAACCAGATCAATCAGGCCATTATGGAGAATAAGAGGCTTTTTTGCTCGTATAAGCTCCAGAAAAAAAGTCCGAACGCTCTGGCTCTGGTTCTCATTGCCCTGCAAGAAGAAGGATTAGTCAGTGAGCCTCAGTGCCTTGACTTCCCATCACCTCGGGAAGTCCTCAGAGCCTGCTGTAGCAGAATACTGTCTGCAGCTATGACGTGCTCTGAACAGAGGCCCAAATATTTGGAAAAGTAACTGCAGCAAGTGACAGCCTGGGTATAAAACAGCAGGGAGGTGAGGGGGGTAATGCTGCGCTCAGGACCCCAGCGGGAGCCCATCTTCCCTGCACAGCTGTGTGAAGGAGAGGCCAAGCCTGGGGGAAGCCAGCCCCCTCCCCAGAAGCCTGGAGCAGAGCAAGCTGAAGTGTCTGAAGAGGAACTGTTCTGTACCTTATCATTGCCCTTGTGGTATGGGATCCCCCGGGAGTACTGCTTGTTGAAGTCAAAGCCATGCTGCACCAGGAACTGCACGGACTGGGGTTCCACGATGTAATCCTCCATGCAGAGCAGCGTCAGGTTGTAGATCTGGCAGAGGTACGTGTTCTCCGACTGCGGGGGAGAGGAGAGCGCGCAAAGCGACGCGGGGACACCCGTCACGGGGAGCTGCCGAACAGCCCGGGGCCAGCCCGG
>NW_010120228.1:4856-5161 GCF_000699245.1 Pterocles gutturalis | reverse complement strand
AAATAAATAAAATAAATTAATTAAAGCAACTTCAATATGCAACATCCTCCAACTAATATCTGTAATAGTCTTTTAGACTTCTCTAAATGGGTATTTTTAGCATCACATACGTGTCTTTACCATGGTCCCGGTAAGATCACCTCTTCATCTCCACATCGTTGTATTGAGTATTTCTGTAAAAGTGCCAATTTATTTTAAAAAAATAACAATGCAGAAATAAAAAGAATTCAAGTCACAGCCAGTGCCCTAGTTACAGGCAGCCCGCAGCAGAGGCTGTGCAAGGCTGCCAAAAGGAAGAAGGGGCC
>NW_010120228.1:0-4813 GCF_000699245.1 Pterocles gutturalis | reverse complement strand
AAGCAACGGGCATCCTCCAGGCAGCAGGACGCCTGTTTGTCATCTTGCTGTAAATTAAAAAATGTATACAGAAAAGCTGTGTAACGTGTGTGTATATATATATATATAAAAAACTCATTAAATAAGTAAACAGCTTTAAAACCAATATAAGGGCAATCATAAAAAAAAACCTAACCTCAAAAAAAAAAAAAAAAAATCAAAGAAAAAGGAAATATCCGCCCCCAGGCAACTCTGCACTGTGAGTAAGGGATCTGCCTCCCAGCCTGTTAGCAGCACCTTTGGCAACATCTGCCTTAAAATCAATGGCTCCACACCTCTTAAAATCAGACACCTATTTTGTGTGCTAAAGAAACCCTGATATCTGGTTGCGTTAGGGATGCTGCTGGTTGCCGGTGTGCCCCGGAGCGGGTGTGATGCTCTCCGAGAGCAGCATATAAATACTATGCTTGCAGTTTATTCCATATGGAAGAAGCACTTTGATTTACTTAGGAAATAAAAGTATTTTCTCTCGCTCCATTCAGATGTTATATACAGATTTAATCACAAGCCCCACGATACTTAGCCGTACTCACAACGCTGGGCTTTTGTACATCTCAGATTTTTTTTCCTTTTCTTTTTCTTTAAGTACCCATAAGGTTAAAAAAAAAACCACAGAAGACAAATACAGGGATGCCAATGACATTTTTCTTTTTCTAGTTTGATTTTTAAGCCAGTTGACATGATCTGAGGGACTCACCTCGATTCCTGGATGCTTGGGATTGCTTGTGCATTATGAGACGTGCTCCATCATTGGCACACAGCACGTTATAACGAATTGAATTCTGCAAGTGACTCGACAATGAAGTGACAAAAAGGTACACTGTCTGCTGGGAGGAAAGAAAAAAGGGTAAAACAAGCAGGAAGGGAACAGAGAAAAGGACCTGGATTCAGTTTAGGAGAAGAAAGGGGTCCCCTGAAAGCAGTAAGAGCTTAGGGAAAGGAGTAAAGAGAAAAAGGAAAGAAAAAAAAAAAAAAAAAAAAGAGGTTGAAACAAAGATTTGAAAAGGGTCACACCTTTACAAAGATCCTTATCTTAACCACCAGACCGAACTTCTGAGGTACCAAAGGAATCCTTCACTTCCCTGGACTCCAACCACATCCCCACGCTCCCTCCTCCTCCTCTCCAGCCCCTCCTCACTGATTGCTCCCCAAAACAAGTTCATCAGTCCCCAGGTACGGGAGCTGCCATCCAGCTTTCTTCAGGCTAGCAAGTCTCCAGGAATGAGCTTGGAGGGACCTTGGGAGCGGGTCCGAGGCTGGGAGGCAGAGCCGGGGGCTGGGAGGCAGCGCAGGGAGCGAGGAGGCAGCAGAAGGAGAAGCAGGTGCACAGCTGGGCTCACATCTGTTCTGCTTCAGCAGATGCAAGATATTCAAGAGAAATTACACTTGCTGCCTCTGTTGCTCCTAAAAATCTATCATTTTATATAGACACACACACCCTAAAAGCATGTAGGGTAATTTATGCAAAAGGCACCGTAGCAAAACAACTTCTCATGTGCATTTAGTAGGATCCTGGCAAAATTCCTCCACTGGTCCCACTTCCGAATGGCACATACCACCTTCTGAGATGAGAGTACTATTGAGATAAAGAGATAAAAGCAATAGCGAATCTTAGTCTTTCTTTTCAGAAAAAAAAAGGTGTGTTTCTCTTTGCTGGGGGTTGTCTCTGATCACCTTACCAAGCTTCCCTGGTGGCTTTGGGTGATTCTTAGATAATCCAACACCAACATCTGGTTTCCAGGAATAAATGTCGCATTTTGTGATATCAAAAGTTCTTCATCCTTGGAAACTGTACTGACCACATCTTATCTTAGCTTATTCTCTGACCTTCCATAATTACTGATTTTCTCCATAAATATTGCAAGTGAATTCTCACTTAAAACAGACAATACCTCTGAGCTCTCAGTTTCATTCAGCCGCTGGGATTCCAGTTTCTGGGAGCATCCTTGGCAGGCATCGGCACTGAGGCACCCGAAAACTTCTCCTCCCCTTCCCCTTCACATCTTGGTTACATTTATTAATTTTGGTGCTTCATACTCTGTGCCATGGAAGAAAGCATTTGGTGGTTTAGCGAGCTAGGTGGTGACAATACCTCTGAGCTCTCAGTTTCATTCAGCCGCTGGGATTCCAGTTTCTGGGAGCATCCTTGGCAGGCATCGGCACTGAGGCACCCGAAAACTTCTCCTCCCCTTCTCCTTCACATCTTGGTTACATTTATTAAATCATATTTTTGGTGTTTCATACTCTGTGCCACGGAAGAAAGCATTTGGTGGTTTAGCGAGTTAGGTGGTGTTGGGTTGGACTTGATGACCCTTGAGGTCTTTTCCAACCTTAATGATTCTACGATTTCAGAAGCACTTTTCTAAGGCTATAGTGTTGGTCAGGGAGCCTTGTTGGGGGAAGGAATCCTTTGATTCTGTTTTCCGATGAGTTTGCCAGCACGGACGGTATCTCAGATATCAATTTGGCAGCTTCCCACGTCGGCGGAGGGAAGTTCCGAGCAGGTGTAAGGAGCAAGCGGCTCCTCTCCGCAATCCGGAGGCTGGCGAGGAGAAGCAAGGAAGACAGCAAGGCAATCCCGACAGCAGGTTACGACGGAAGGATGAAACAACCATTAAACAACTCAAAGATGGAAATATAGACGTAGCCTTCTCTATATGCTATTCTTGCGGCCAATGCCTATTCCTAACTGGTAATCACAACCATAGGGGGGAAAAAAAAAAAATAGAGATTTATGATTTGGACTTTGTGGCCATGAATTTTCCCAACAGAATTTCGTAACCCGACATACATTGCCTTTACACAGCTATGGCCATCATCACCCTTGTGTTTTGGGGGGAAGAGCACACCTGGATTAGTAAACTTGCACATCAATGTCTAAGATAGAGAAACGGACACTCATTTCCATCAAAATGCAAGGCAGCAGAAGGTTGGGAATGTTTGGAGCTGGAGAAAGGCTGACTCTGGGAATAAGCACGTTGCCTCCGAGCTTTGCAGGATGGAGCCATCAGTGCGCAAGGTGCCCACCACCCTGACCTAGAGCTGAGCTTTGACACAAGAACACAGTCCCCTTGTGAAAAATGAGCGATAAATTATTATAGTGCTCTTCAGCAAAGGTACTACATGAACAAAATACTGGATCATCAGTAAATACGACAAAAAAAAACCAGACACCAAACTTGTTATGGTTTAAGTCTCTTCTCTGGCTTTGCTAGGACCAGAGATAGACCCCACTACAAAAGCACCGGCACAGGACAGAGGAAAAAGGCACGGGGAAAGCCTGGCAAAGGGGTCTGCTTAGAACAGAGCCAGGATCAAGGTATGGGGAAAAAAAAAAAAAAAAAGAAAAAAAAAAAGCCAAGGATTGAAAACTTTGCTCATATATATTCTTCAAGTGGTGTTTAATACCGCTCCTTTTGTTTGTTTAGACAATGGATCTTATCTTTTGGTAAGGGCTGTGTTCAGGACCATTATTACCCTCTATAAAAGCCTCCTAGTCTTTCTTTCCACTTGTTCAGCGCACCAGAGTGGCATAGCAAATTTAATCGAAGAACGCAGCTCCAGGGAGAGCCTTTGGAGACTCTCCCCTTTTTCATAATGCCGTTATCTCCCTTTCCTTGTGTCGGGGATGCATAAAAATCACAAAAAAGTCATTCTGAGTATATTCTTCCTGATAATTATTGTCAGACTCCGAGATAAGTACCCTACGTGATGTAATGTGTGTTAGACCCGGCTCGCTGAATGCAAATCCTCCACCACTTATAGACCCAAACAATGGTCGCCCGAAACACTAGGGCCTGGTATTTTGCCACAAGACAAGAGAGAGCTTTGATTTTTTGTGTTTCGATAAGGCGCAATCTGGGTGCCTTTATCTCAGCTGTTATATTTAAAGATGACATTCTAGCCTTGCAGCCTCGCCTATTGTTTCGAGCCTGATTATCTCCAAATGTTGTTGTTTAGTCAAACTCACCGGTTTAATGAAAGGCCTGCTCCCCATTTAAGGAAAATTATTTAAATGCAGAGTATCCTATACACCGCGGTTTCGAAAAGAACGAGGCGGTTAATCAAAAGTTAATTGTATAATTCTCATGCAGATTAGGGCCTCTTGCAAATGAATCCCAGGTTGTGATTATTAAAAAAAGGGAAAGTGGCGGGAGAATGCACAAGGGTCTTCAGCCTGGTAAACAATCAGCTAAGGTTTAATTTGGGGTAAACAAAGTGCTGATACACTAGGGGTCTCCAAAGGAGACAAAAAGGTGAAAATAAATTAAAAAAACAACATACAGATATCATCTTTTTGTTTTTAGGCATCTTTCAAAAAAAAAAAACCACAGGGCTAAATGAACAAAAAGTCATCCATTAATATTTCCTGGCAGCATCCCGGCAATATGCAAATGGAAGCAGTTCTCTAATGATACTCCAGCCCTCGGACAGGGATCCTGGTCATGCAATGTCGCCACCACCTCCAGAAAATACCTCTGTGGTGCTGCCGCGTAAAATAAACGGCTGTAATGAAGGCTTTGATTAATCACAGCCTGTTTCTCTGTATGCCAATAAACAACCTTGGCAGAAAAAGGTGCAAGTGGTACGTTTGAAGCCTATATGTGGGCACGAGCAAAGGAATAAACGAGTAGTGATGTTTTCCATGCCAGAAAAGTCATTGTTAAGTTAAAAAAGAAAAGGGGGGGGGAAAGGAAAAAAAGGAAAAAAAGAAAAAAGGAAATGGAGGAAAGAAAGAGGGGGAAAAGAAGGGGGAAAAGAAGAAGGGGGAAAA